>NC_056726.1:1863770320-1863925320 GCF_019279795.1 Protopterus annectens | reverse complement strand
CACTGGGTGGTCAAATTAGAACCAATCCATCCAACCCTGGCACACCTGGCTCCATAATTTCATACCCATAGTTCCTCCACCCCACTCGTGTTCAAAAGACATGCATACCATCCATTGTCCACTTGTTATCGCAGCCATGACACACCTCCACACATTGCCCTCTCCCGTGCGTTAGTGGCCCTACAAATATGTTGTCCCAACCCATGTATTCTCAGGCTCTCCCACCATTTAGTCCTTGAACATACCTGCCCTTACTTGTTTAATGGTTGGATGGCCAAATGGTCTATCCATTTTTGGGTAGTCCCACCAGGGACTACCCTCTGTGTGTAAAGTAGACATAACAAATCAACAATGTTACTACTACTGGTAATATCCTGCCTGTGGTGTGAGTAGCAGTGCTTTGCTCATATATATATATATATATATATATATATATACATATATATATATATATACACTTACATTGATTCTGCATGTTTTTGTCAATTTGAATGAATATGATGTGTAAGCTATGCTCGGCAGAGGGCAGCGACACACAGACATGCTGCGCTTTGCTTACACCTTCGATATTGCAGCAATTCGACTGTATAATAGGGACACAGGCACAGGAAATCTAATTGTGAAAGTTCTAGGGACATGGCTCAACATTCCACTACGTTCTTGTGTGTTTACTACTTCAAATTTATTTCACTGTTCGTGGACACTCTTGTATGCTTAGCATACATTTCGGTATCCATGGACACTGAATTACTGACTTACTATTAGGGGTGGGCTCTACTAATAGGCATAATAGGTCTTGCAAGTGTTGGGGCATGTTTACGCCTCTGTAGAGCACTTGTACATGCCCCCTGCACTCGCACACGTTTCCTGTGCACGTCGAGGGTGCGGTGGCACATCCTTATACATATTCATATGGCGCTGCTGTGCCATCTGTGTGAGGATGCTTGGTGCAAGGCTAGAACCATCCTTGTGCTGAGCTTTTTGAATCCCAGGGATAGTAGTTACCTTTAGCAGCAATCCTCCTCTGAGGAGCACATCACATCCTGATAGTTGATTACAGATGATGCAAGTGTCAACAGGTCTGTATCCTTTTCTAGGTATATACTCACATATCCACCAGAACCATGAGCTCTGTTGGGGACAGACACCCACTCCCCAAACAGAGTCAAGTATCAATAGACTCTGCTGCCACTATCAACATGATCAGCATATAATCTGATACTGTACGCCATCACCTATGAAGCAGCTATTACAGATGGGCAGCAGTCTCCTACATCTTACACTCCTACTGCAGATGTTACACAGGAGTTACAGATGATATGCAACCTGTTTCATTACCAGTACTGTGCATGACCTTACATACAGTATTTGCAAGTGGCTGTTAGGTTGGCAATGAGAGGTTGGGCTACACAAACCTGAAAGTTCAACCAGTGTGTCTCTACTCTCAATATCCACTCTATGTAGGTGTGCACATAACCATTTGGGCCAGCCCTGTAACAAGGGTCACTACACATTTGCATAACATGTACACATCTACAGCTGTTATTGCTTGCAAACGATACTAGTGAGGTGGATATTACATGTCTTATGTGCATGGATAGTTACCTAGATCTTCCAATTTTCTTTGCTATCATGCTGCTAAACTGTCAGATGAATACAAGTCATATGTATCCTGTTATTGAGTATTGTAATTGGCAATAGACATAACTAATGTTTGCATAACATAACAGAAATGCTATTTAAAATGGAATACAGATCTGCCTAAAATACTGTACATTACACAGTTATTGGCACAATATCCCACAATGCAAATCATATTTGCACAGTAAGCCCACCTTTGACTTGTTCATCTCACGAATACAACCATACATATGTCTACTGTTAAAATATATCAACATATACTATCCCCTGTTATAGCACATACTTGTTGCACCAGCCCTGACACTGACAGTGGCTGGAAAAGAATTGGTGAATTCCAAGCCCATATATATCATCTCTTGTGGTGTATGAGGAGTTTGCCTTGTGATCTACAGCAGTACATACATAAAATACTACAAGCATTACTACTGCTCAACAATACATCACTACAAGATAGCTATTTCCATAATATGGATTGATTACACTGTAATTATTACAGAACAGGTACTACATACACAGACATACTAAATGTTATACATAATGTCATAGTAATTGAAGGTGTTATTGACTGGTATATTAATCGTTTTCGGTTTGTCTTTCGATCTTCATTTGGGTATTGTGTACTATTCTGCAGGTAGATACAGATGGTTTGAATGTGTGACAAGGCATCCTTTTATAGTTAGAGATCAGTAACATGCGCTATCTGGATCACCAATTGGTGTTCCGCAGTAGTTAATTACATGCACATCAGCTGTGAAGCTACTCCCTTAGCTAATACCATGGCAACAGTGGAATATAATTGAGTACTCCACTTGGGCATTGTCCCTTTGCCTTACTTGTGAGGAAGACAGCCTGGAATTGTTGTTTGAAATCTATTGCAACAGCTGTATGGAGACAAACACAAATATATTGTGTGTAATGCCTAGAAGATTTGGTCTACACGTGAGTACTGCTGTATATTTCTGAACATTGCTACTTGTGCAGGGTTTGTCTATACCTAATACTTCTACATATGTTTCAGTCTGGCCAGATGTTTGACCAGCACAAGGCTGTATGCATATAATGTTAGTGGGGTTACAGATGGCTCACCAGACATCTTTAGTTTAGTGTAAATGTGTATCATACTGTGCTGCTTATCAGTAATTGGTAACACTTCCTGGTGTAATTTTCAACCCTCTAAAACAGAATTAGTTCAAACAAGCCCTGTAACATCAGCATCTGTTCCATTGTATAACAGCAACTATTTCACATGGGGCCATGTTAGTGTGTCTCTGTCCAGCTATGTTAAGGTTTCAGGAGATGTCGTACAGTGGGTGAATAATTGGCTATGCATGACAGTATGCACTGTTGTAATTAGTTTGGGTGTGGGGGAGATGTTGGTAGGTGTACATAGCAGATGCAGGTGTGTAGGAACTGCTTTTATACATATTCTACATGTGTGTGGGGGTTCTTTCCCTATGTGAACACCTATCCCTTAGTGGACTAATACTATGGTAATTGCAGGCTGATTCATTAAGGCACTGTTAAATGCTTCCTGTATAGCATGCAGGTATTGTTAGTTCTTGAATCCTTTGGCAATACATCAGAAAGTAATAATGTTTTGCTAAATGAAAGATGTCTGTGTATTTCTGTCATGGATATTTGCAGTCATTGTTGTTGTGATGGTGACTAACCCTATTTGTTGGGGGGGTGGCAGAATGTGTGATTGCTATGGTCCATGTTATACTCAGATTTGAGCACTTCAGATGCTGTATGCACACATGCATGTATGTATGTGTGTATATATATATATATATATATATATATATATATATATATATAGATAATAATATAGATTGCATATGTTTATATGTACCTCCATAGGTGTATACATGTTTTAACCTATCTATATCTACATGTATATGTATATCTCTATATATCGACATGTATCTATGTATCTCTCTCTCTCTCTCTCTCTCTCTCTCTCTCTATATATATATATATATATATATATATATATATATATATATCATACACCTTTCATTGGGTACATGGTGGTTTGTCCTATTTGTCCTGTTTCTACACAATCCTCCCTTTTGTGTTTTAATGTGTCTGAATACACAATTGGCATAGGTTCATTTCAGGTAGCTTAGTGGTAGGTTACTCTGAGGATGGTGTACATGGTTGTGGGTTCTAATACTGAAAGTGGTTATTATTTTACCTCTCAGAACAGGCACTGGTAGGGAAAGTGCAATTAACACAGATTTAAGCAGTTGTAAGCAGGTTTGCCCAGGGTCTGCGCAACATTAAGCAAAGGTTAAACCTGTGAAGTCCTTATCCGTTTAACCGTGTTTAAGCACCACTTACTGTCGGGCAAACCTGCGCAAAACCACTTACAACAGCTTAAAATTGCTTTAATCAATTTGCATCTGACAACCCTTATTCTAGCCCTCAAAATAAATTAACAGACCTTGAACCCGGGACCATGAACACCACAGTCACTGACTTTACCACTAAGGCATCTGAGATATTTACAAATGTCATGGTGTTTAGAATATACATTTTACTACGGGCATTCCCCACGACTGAAAACAAATGTGACAGTCAGTTGGTGTACGTATGTATGATACAAGTTAATGTTCATATATTTGTGGAATTAAGTGTTGCAATGTGACCTGACAGGGTGTATTATGGATGAGAAAGGTTCTTGGTTTGTGTCCTTTTTATATTGTCCCCATACTCCATGTATACCCCATCCAGTTCACGTATTGAACATCCAACCCAGGCTCTCCTTGATGCATGATTTCATTGCCCATCATTCCTCCCCCACCCCAATCTCCACATACACAAGAACCATCCCTTCTATGGTGAATTAAGTTAATATTAATAGTTATAATACCAAAGCTGCATGTGTTTTGTGTACACTTAAATTCCTTTGGATTGTTTCTGTGTCACGAAGTGTGTTCATAGATGTTTATATATATGGCTATAGATGTAACTGTATATATATATATATATATATATATATATATATATATATATATATATATATATATATATATATATATATATATATATATATATATATATATATATGTATATATTCTATGTGCAGACATCACTGACATTATATAATAGCATTAATTTGTTAAACAGTTATACATATGTAGACTTGTATATGTTGATTCACAAACTACAGTACATTACAATGTACTGTACATGTGTACACAATGTGACTGTCCCATTTGTGGTCAGTACTGTGGAATGCCTATAGTATAAGGTGTAGTCTAAAGACCATGAAACATGTATGCAGCTCAGATGGCTTAGTGGTAAGTCCCATGAATATGGTGTGCATGGTCAAGTGTTCAATACCTGCGATACTTTAAAAATGGGTTTTACTCCAGAATAAGGCTCATTTAAGCAGTTGTAAGCATGTTTAAAAGTGTTTGTGCGACATTAAAGCAGCAGTTAAACAAACTTTAAACCTTATAATCTGTGCACGCAAACACGGCCACATCTGATAACTACTCATGATATATACATTTCAGTGAAGTAAGATCTCACCATGTGCTTACATAACATTACATTCCCTGTTGACTTTACCCTCCAGCACACATGGGTATATATGGGTGTTTCAAATGTTTATTATACTGAAGAATACTACCTTGATATGCAAGCTGTGGTTAAGGTATACTTTTTAACATGAAAAACATCACTGACTTTATTGGGATTTGAACCAGGAATGCACAGATACTATGCAAATGCTGTAACCATTACAATATTGACATTAATATTGCTTTTTCCTATTTCCTATTTAGATGATTTCTATGTGTAAGCTAGGCTAAGCAAAGGGTGGAGGTGCCCAAACCTACTGAGCTTCACTTACTCTTGAAATAAAAACATAAATGAAATATGAGACTATAAATTAAATTCCTAACTACATTAGGCATAGCCCCTCACTGACACACTTCATGAGAAACCTTGATGTGTGAATGGGTAATAGAATATACACCCCAGCTTGTCTATGCTTGACAGAGGCTCAGTTACTTCATCAATGGTGTGGAAAAAGCCAACACACTTTAGCTATGCATCTAAATGCCCTTGGGCAGATAACCTACTACCTATCTGTGAACCTCTAAAGTGCAGGCCATCACAGATATAATATGTGAATAAACAGAGCTTTCAGATCACAATATACAGTGAAAAATCACCATGTAGTCAGAAAACAGTTAAGTACAGCAAGAACATACAGAACACTGATACTTAATCACTCAAAAAGCCTGTCATGGAAGCTAGAAGACTTGTATAAATTTAAGGCTTTCTATTGCTTACCAGTAGGTTACCTACAGGAAAGATGAGAAACAAGCACAGATGGGTAACATGCATGCAGCAATACCACACCAGCTTGCATGTATCAGCCTTAGGCTTTGAAATACTGGCCAAGGCTATTGGCGCCCCCATGGTGCCTTTTTTAGGCAAGTGTCAAAGGTGATTCCCACCTCTGTAAACAGCACAATAGCGAAATCATTGAGGGTTATGGTACTTAATGTCAGGGGTTGTAATCACAACATGCACGCACTCACAGCACTTTTCCGTATGAACATCAACATCTGTGCAGTAACGAAGACCTGTTTTAAGGCTCCTGAGAGCACACTAGCACTACCTGACTACAACCCATACCACACATTTTGGCCATAGAACATGGACTGACACCGATATGGAGGGGGTGTATCCATATTCATCAGGGATACCTACACCTCCAGGTTAGTGCGGCAGCATGATACCTCTGAGATGAATCCATGTGCAGCTAACATCAGCCACAACTGCAATGCAAGCTGTGGCCTGCTACAGATCTCCCTCCATGATCCAGGACCACCACTGCTCCTACCTGGAGACAGTGGAAAACATGACAGTTCTACCAAACACCCTAGCATTGGTCGATGTCAACTACCCTACCATTAACTGGGAAACTTACACGAGTACTCACTTCCAGGCCCAGCGCTTCCTGGAGTTTATCACATCATATGCCCTGTGTCAGATGGTAAACTCCCTAATGAGAGGTGGAAACATACTAGAAGTGGCAATCACCAACATGAGCGACAGGTGCACCACAGCAGAGGTAAACCGGTCACTGGTTAGATATGACCATGGAGTATTCACTGATGATTTCCACAACCAACCATCTCCCCCACCCAAGGAAACCACAGTGAATACCTTTCCTACAGCTAAATTCACTCTACTAAAGACAGAGGTGGGAGGTTTCACAGCCCCCACTCAAAGGGAAAACACTGCTCAAGATACAGAAAGATTTACAAATGCACTCTATAAGCAACTACAAGGATGTATGGATCATGCCATCACTGGTAAACCAAGACTCACTCCTCCTAGACAAGGACACCAGCCTGGTGGACCCCTTCAATAAACAGGCTATACAACAGAAGTAGGACAGTAGTCCAGAAAAAACAGCAAAACCCAAGAAGGGCAGACATCCGTGACCAGTATTAGTAAGAAACATAGGTCCCTCATGAAATCATCCAAGGCTAACAGCAACAGGAAAATAGGTAGGGATTCGAAAGATAACCACAAAGCCTTTTTTGGCTATGTCAAGGATCTAAGTGGTAACACACAGATTTTCACTGTGCTGGTGCAATATAGCACAAAATATGCTGACCCTACTGATATTGCCAACATCCTTGCAGATACATTCAGTGCAAACTTCACCCCTTAAAGAGCCCACAACAATACCCGGAAAGTACAGTATCCCAGACATTAGAGACAAACACAGGTGGAAATGGCCCTCTCAGACGGCAAAACACAGCATCAGTGGAGGCAAATGGTGTCCCAGACTGCATCTTGCAAACACTACAAGACAAACTAACCCCCCACCTAATTAAGCTTTTCAACCTCAACCTCTACACAGGCTACATGCCCATACAATGGCGCATAGCAATGGTTATTCCACTCCACCAAGGTGGAAACACAACTGACCATGGTAACTACCACCCCATAACCCTGACTAGCCTGGCCTGCAAAGCTATTGAGCACATCCTCATGGCACTCATTGGCAAAGACATTGGTAACCACCAAACACTTGACCCAACCCAGGTCTGCTTGGTTGAGTGCAGATCATGCCTACTGAACCTGTTTGACAGCTTACAGACAGTCACCAAGACATTAGATGAGGGGAGAGGTGGTTCACACATACTACCTGGACCTCAACAAGGTATTTGACACCATTCCCCACTCAGGTATTATTGATAATCTCTCTAGCCTCTTCATAAACCAATACATCACAGGATGGGTTGCCAATAGGCTTACACACAGAACCCACATGGTAAGACTAGCAGCCTCCAGGTCCAACTCTTAACCAGTCACAACCGGTGTCCTACAGGACTCAGTCCTGGGACCCCTACTGTTTGGCATATACTTCTCAGAGGTACAAGCAAACACAGATGGACTATGGCAGACCATGTTTGGCAATGACTGCAAACTGGGAGTGATAATTGACAGTTTAGCTGACACAGACATTCTTCAAGGGGCCTCACAGAGACTGACACAGGGTGTCAAAGTCATGGACTCCAGCTAAGTTCCACAAACTGCATGGTCATTCCATTTTGGAAAAACTAAACACCCACATATTAACACATAAGTGGCAGCCACTTTAATACAGATGAGGTAATAGGGTATCTGAGGACTAAGGTAGATAGGATTGTCAAAGAAGAGATCATTATCTCCAAAGTAGTTAGGACATCCTTTTATGTAGGCCATCTGATTACTAAAGGGTTCGCATCTAGACATACTGAGGTTATAGTGCCCCTTTACTCATCACTCATCAGTCCCATCATAGAGTATAATAACCCATTTGGGATGTACCTCAGAAGACACTTCCGATAGCTGGAAGGTCCACGAACATACCTCGCCAAGAGGATTACTGGCCTCAAACATATGTCCTATGCAGCCAGACTGAATAAACTCCTGCTTTACTCAGTGGCATCTCATTTACTCAGAGATGATCTCTGCTGCCAACAAAGCCATGTCCAACTCAGGCTTAATGGATATGCTCCACCTATGGGAATCCATGTCACAGTGAGCCACATGCTGTAGTGAGCTAAACCTTGCCACAGAAATAACTAGAAGATGCTGGAGGGAGAGATTCCTGTCACAGAAACTCCCCATGCTTTGGAACTACATCCCTAGTTACATTATACAGAGCCCCTCACTAACACTCCTCAAGAGAAATATTGAAGAGTGTATGGGGAACAGTAGATACACCTCAGGGATCCTGCCATTGGCTCTGCTCCACAGAGAGACAGTTAATTAATCAATGGGGTGGTAAAAGCTGACACATTTTGGCTAGGCTTATGAATGCCCTCAGGCAGTTAGCCAAGTACCTACCTATGAACCTATGAATCTATACATACAGTATCAGCACATGCTGATAGCTTAATTTACTGTTCAGGTGTTGACTTACCTTGTGCCAATAGCAGTTGTGTGTGTAATAGTGAGGGCTACCTATGTTGGATATACACACAGTAGACTGCCTATACATGACAATTCACAGGTAGTCTTGTGTGTGTGCCATCCATTTTTACTGTGTGTGCAGGTGGAGAAAAGTGTCAGTTCCTAGGTGCCTACACTGTCAGTGTGTGTGCTGTACATTCCTTCTCACCGGGTGGTGACTTGATGTGTATGTGCGTACAGTCTATTGCACCCAGTACCTCCGGGTTTTCTGCCACACGGTGGAAGAGACGCATATTGCTGGCCAACTCCTCCTGCATTCAGGGGAAGTATATGTGATCATTGGCATGTAGTAACATGGCATCCAGGAACTGGTGAAGTACCCTGGATGCTGATGCCTGTGAGATTCCCATGATATCCCTAGTTGGCCTTTGAAAGATACTTTTAGCTAGTATTCTCAGGCTTACACATACCTCCGTATCCACTGGGATGGGTTCCCCTCTGTTTGTTCTGGCTCTGAGGCGTGGCTGGCACAGCTCCACAAGTTGCTGTAGGTTCATAGGTTCATAGGTTCATAGGTTAGTACTAGGCTAACTGCCCTTGCGAGCCATTTTAAGCCTAGCCAGTTATCCCCTGTGAGATTCAAACCCTGTACATTGTGTTTGTAAGGTAAACACCTTAACCATTAGGCCACCCTGTCCACCCTTTAACACTCTACTATCTCCAGATCATGTAGCTCCTGGTAGGTTACCTTGGGTCTGAACACTCTTCTCCTCCTCTGGTGCCTGGGGTGGTTGTGAGCATCATCCTCCACACCGCCTTCAGTCTCCAACACATGCTGGTGGATCAAAGCTATGGCAGCCCCTAACATGTACATATTAAAAGTTCCCCGTCTGTATACACCAATGGTGCAGAGTGTCTGGAAATATACAAGTGTGTGTGAGGTGCTTTCACACTTTATATTGTTGTGCTATGGATGTTGCTGATGTCATTGGGTGTGTATGAGGAACTCCAGTTGCAGGGTATCTTAATTATGGGTTTTACAGTGAGTACTGCAAGTGTGGGGCCTTTAGTGTGGCGTTATGCTTGCTTGCCTTTGTTAATCTGTTGCCCTTTAATTCACTTTTATACCAGGATCCCCTCCCATTATCGGCATGCTTCCACCTGATGTCTTTCTTGTTTTGTACTTTCCCTACCCAGTCATGTGTTGAAAATGTGTCTTGTAGCTGATATAATGCAAATCTGCTTTGTTCTGCTGTGACACTTTACTGTTTTGTTTGCAGTACAGCCCCTCCCCTTTCATGTTCTGCAGGTAGCTGCTTGCAGCCTTGTTAGCTGTTGTCAATGGCCCACTGTAGGTTCCTAGGTGTTAATTAGTCATTTGTACTCCAATTTCCCTGCTGCAGCATTTCCTTATTCTTTTCCTATATCCTTCCTGTTTCAGCTCCAGTGCACGCCGCGCAAACCTGTTTACCAAGTTTAAGCACGTTTTAATCTCTGTTCACATGCATACTCAGTTAACTTGTTTGCTCTCAGCTAAGCAAAGCTATAGCCAGTTCAAGACACCCCTTTCCTGCAGCTTTGCTTAGCTGCGGGACACCGGATTAGCAATGCTCCAATCTGCTTACAGCAAAGGTAACACACCCCGATCTTGATGTCATTTCTATCTCAAGGGAACACCTCGGTGTTATAATGCTACGCTGTGAGGTGCATCCTTACACCAGTGGGGAATCTGTGATTCACTATTACTCCTCTCATTTGCATGGTGTTGCCTACTAATTCCTAGCTACCGTGCAAAACACTGTCACAGCCCCTTAGCAACCCTTACACCATGGTGTGGTGTAAAATGCCTGCCATTGACTATTATGGGGAAATCATGAAATGTGTTGCATTGTAGTTTTATTCTATATTTTTCTATTCTCCTTGCGATCCGGTTTGCGCACCGCTGCCCTGTGCTTAAACTTTGCGATAGTGCGAAAAATTTAATTAAATGTTCTTTTTATATTTTGTACATTTTTTATGCCAATGGCTATATATTTAGCCATTGGCATATATTAACGATATAATACATGTGTTTGGCTGGCTGTCATGGCTCCGATTTTCTGTTTGCAAAAATGTAAACCGTTTTTTACGGTTTACATTTCTGCATAGATACACTACGCCTGCACCACTTCCTGGATCGCCAAATACTTTCATTTGCATGCTACACTGCTGCAAATGGGGTAATTAGCATACAAGGACCAGAAGCTGTGTGGGCGTAGCATACTCAGGTAGTCCACATGGAAACAACTCATACCTGGATTGCTCGCCGTCCATATTTGGTGTTGGAACGCCAACGCTACACCTGCACCTGGCACAAGCTTCTTGAATCCTGGGGAGCATTATTTAATTTGCTAATTATACAATTAAGTATATATTTTCATATCTTTGTAAACATGTCAATAAACATGCAGTCATAGAGGAATTTCTTGCTTCCATGTAAAAACTCATGTCTGGTTAACAAACATGTTCTAACAATATATGTGTAGGTAGTACAGTTTTTAAAAAAATGAAAATTTGTTTGTGAAAGATTAGAAAAAACAAACCAATCAGAAACTTCCAGTATGGACTATGTGAAGTTCACTCCTTGAAATAAGTTATGCACCTAGTTCTCTAATAAAATTTGAACTTTAAAATACGTACTGCAAAATAATAAAATAGTAAGTAGTCCACAGTTGAGTTAAAAATGGAATATCCTTTACTGAAGCACAAAAGCAAGCAATCCTAGTTGAGTATAATGAAAAGCATTAAACGCATTAATTAATTTAGCCTCTGTCATGCCAAGAGTAGGTAAATGAGCTGTCTTGTTTTCATAGGATCATAAGAATTTTATAAGGTAAGAAAACTGCGAGACCATTTGCACCTTTTCAATACCTACTCTCATGCTCCTGCTGCTAAAAGGGCAAAACAGGCTGGGGATAAATTTATAGATGCCCATCCAGTTATCAAGGTTTGTTTTTTAGACTGTGAGGATGTCACTCTAACATGTTTGGACACTTTATTATAGAGATAGGGCAAGTATTGGGTAATAAATCCTGTCCCGCTATAACACCTGTGGAGCTTTTCACCTTGCAGAAAGGAGGGGTGTTCCCATACCATCTGCACTGGCTGCTATGGAATCGCTGTTAGCTGTTGCCCTTTCTGTAGCTAGCCTGATAGTACTAAGTGTTTTAAGGCAGAGTACTAACTGTGTCTTGTTTATCAAAAAAACTCTTAATTGGTACCTCACAATAATTCAATATGTGAGAAGAGTATTTATTTATTTGTTTATTGATTAACATTTGATTACCAGGAAAGTCCAACTGGGGAGAAGCCCATTTTCAGTGGAGACCTGAGGAGAAAAGCTCCAAATTATAACAAAAATTTTTCACAACAACTTTACAATCTTCAGAAATAAAACAAAAACATTTGTAGTTTAAATAATTATAACAAATTAGATATGATATAAAACTATTGGTTAAGAATCATTACAAGTTATTTGACAATCATTTAATACTTAGAGACATTTTAGGCAGTTTGTAGAGAAATTAAAGGTATGTTAAATACAAACAGGAATTACAATACGAAGTGAGGGAAAACAGGCTTATGGTATATTTAGAGAGAAAGTCAGGGAAAATAATTTGATAGAAGTAAGGATGTAAGTGAAGAGGGGAGAATAAGGGGGTATAAGGAATGAAAAGGTACTTCTTCACATTTAGGGATATAGTTTATTCTAGTTTTGAGCAAGAACAGAGTCTGATTTTAGCTAGGAAGTCTTTCAGAATGGTTTTGAAAGATGTAAAGGAAAGTATTGACCTGATGAAAGCAGGTAAGGAGTTCCAGGCCTTAGCAACCTTATATGAGTACAGACAATGCTCAGCAGAATTAATAGGTTTGTAGGCAAAATTTATTGAACTTGGAGGCTGCTTTCTTGCCTTAGAACACCTTTGGTAAGCATAACACTCTTATGGCTAGGTCACACAGCACCTTCAGTACTCCAGTTTATGCTGAGCTTTCTCTTTCTTTCAAAAGCCATGTCAGTACCAGGAATGTTAACAAAAAAATGCTCAAACTGGAGACTCTCCTGCAACTTGAACACATCTGTATGTGTATAGTTACAGAGATGTGGTTTTAAGGTAATGAAAACACTCCCTTTTTTCCATGGTTTAGTGCTGATCATGTCTTCAGACCTATTATAATTTGTGGAGAAGTATTGTTATTTACCAAGGATATGCAGCTGATTACTCTAATTAATTAGTCTTTATAGCTTGCTTTAAAACATCCTCTGCATTCCCTTCTGAGCACAGTGTCTTAACACCTTAGCTGAAATCTCCATTTAACCCCATACGTTTCTACTGGGAGACTAATCCATCAGTAAATTGACTGACCACTGACCTACATTGCCAGCAGGTATCATGTCCACCACTTCCTGACTTTATAAATGCTAACACCTTTTAGAACTAATGAGCCATCTTACTAGAGGCCCAAGTACCTTTGATCTTATCTTAACAGATATAACTGCTGCTTGCACAACTTGTCCTTCTCCCTCATTAAATTTGTGACCTTTCTTTAAAAACTGGTAGTACTTCTCCTATATATACTTCTCTCTTTGTAGGAACTTCTCCAATGGAAAGTTTCTTCAGTGACTCACTATTAACCCTCCCCTTCCCTCCTCACTCAATCTCTCAGACTGTTATAACATGCTTAACTACCTCACTTCATCTCAACTCCAAATACATATCCAGCTAACTTACACCTAGCTTCCTCTCACTACCACATATACTACTTACTCAGTCTCCTCTCTTACTCTTCTATCTTCCCCTTCTATCCTATTAGCCCTTCCAGCTTGTTCCACCTCTGTGTACAGCTTCTGCTTTATATCTGCTTGAGTTTAGTGCAATATTTGTATACAAGATTTAGGTATATGAGTTTAGAACAGTATCTGTTTGAGCTTAGTACCATCTGCATATACATCCTACCTTTATTCATAGCCTTTAACTAGATATTGGTATATCTCTTCATTACTATGTTTCATATTGTATATATAGCTGTTTGCTGCAGTATGCATTATTTGCTATTGTATGTATATTCAATTGTTCTTCATGCACTCTGCTGCTCATTTATTGTTCTGTGGAGCTTTTCTCCCCGGGCCTCCACTGAAAAAGGACCTGTGTCCAGTTGGAATTTCCCAGCAAATAAATAAATAAATAAGTTAAAGCTGCTGCCTATGTTTCTGATGATTGCTTCCACTTAAATAGTTGTATTGCTAAGTTATTTTTTAGCCATACCAGACACAAATTATATAACGAGAAAGAAGTTAGTGCATGTTAGAGGTCATACCTTAAGAGCACACTTAAGCAAACTAATAAAGAGCTTAAGGGAATCATTAGGAATGTCAGCAGTCCCCACAGAGAGTGAGTCACCTGTGACTATTATGTACATCACATCATTCTCCATGAGGCTGGTTTACAACACATCAGATGAAGTGGTGAGGGCAGCTGGGAAGGCTACATTTATGAGGAGGCACACCTGACTTAGACTTTTTGGACTCATAGAATACTTTGAGGCTTCCTACAGGTCAGGGATGGGGTGTCATATTACATGCTTGCTGTTCTGAAGGCTGTGGCTAATTTGGCTAAGTTACATTCAAGTTATGTGTAGCACATTCTCTTTCTAGGTTGCAACCTTGGGACTTTCTGTTCACAAGGTCTTTCTCCTGCTTAAAAAGAACAGGGTTTCCTGATTTGTTCTCTGCAACTATAGAAATGAGGACAAGCATGATACTGTCCTTTCTGCAAATCCTAGAATATGTGACAGTAAGCCAGGTGATTGGCATAGAGTGGTGATAAAACCCTGACACTGACAGAGCTGACCTGAGTTAGATTAGTAGCTAGGGTGCTTGCTGGAGCTGTCTGGGGCCAGGGAAGTGACATGGCTTTATTAGCTTGCATCTTTTAGGAATGGATGGTGTGGCTGTATGTGCATGTAGCACATGTTTTTGTGACAGAGTCCCTGGTGGAGACCGGAGACTGCATGGTAACACTGGCTTTAAGGGGGTGCAGAACTGTTTTTGGTGATATTACTCTACATAAGTGGGCAACATATCATTGCTGACTCTCATTGCACTTCAAACCCTTGGTGCATTACCAAGTATGTGCAGTGGGAACATGGCCATGCAGCAGAGAAAACTATCCACCCCTGATTGTTACCTAAGTGATGACACCTCTTGGTTGGCTTTCCCTCTGGTGATGAAATAATGGGCCAGTAGGCAGAGGAGAAATCTGATGTTTGGCAGGCATGAAGGCAAAAATGGTAAAAGGAGAAAAAAACATGCATCAGCAGTCTTTCCTGTGGTACTGGTGGCTGCTCTCCATTGTGAGGATTTTCCTTTGGTCTTTAAAGTACTATCGAGTTTGCGTCAAGTTTTCAGAAATTTATGACTGCATCATTCTTTGGTGGACTGATCCAGCATTCTAGCTGGTAGGCATGTCATTACTTTTACAGGGCTTAGTGGCTTTAGTCATTGCAGATGCTTACTTTCTGGTTTGGAGCACTCATTTGCTTCTGGTGTAAATGTTATGTTTCATTATACTCTTGTGCAGACTTTTTACTTTTGCTAACCCTTGCCTGTTAAGCCACAGCACTGTTTATGTTCCTGCTGAGATGTTTTAATTTATTTATTGACATTTGATTACCAGGAAATTCCATCTAGATAGAAGCCAATTTTCAGGCAAGGCCCAGAGAGACAAGCTCCATATTATTACAAAACATTTAAAAAAAGCTGAATGGAGTAAATAACAAAGAGCACTGCACCAAAAAATAAAAATCCAACAGTTTTATTCCACCACGATAAGAGTTTAGCACTTTCGTCAAAAGTTCATAAAATTGACTTCTTCAAAACATTTAAAGAACAATTTTTTCATCTTCAAAAATAAAACCAAAACATTGCAGTTTGAATAATTTTAACAACTTAGACATAATATAAAAGCATTGGTTCAAAATTGATACAAGATCTGTGACAATCATTTAATATTTAAAGAAATTGTAGACAGTTTGTAGAGAAATTAAAGGCAAGTTAGTCTAATACAAAGTGGGTTCAGACCCAACAATATTATAAAGAACTGGGTTGACAGTGGCAGATCTAGGAATTTGAAAAAGGGGGGAGCAGTTTGGAAAGTAGACCAACATGAAGTGTGTGGGGGTGATAAATACAGATAACCTTAGACGAAATAATGCCTTGGTTCCTTCCATCTTGATCTTTACATAATATTCAGATTACTTTTTCTTACCTATTCTCATATTTTTATTTTATTTTTACCTATTTCATATTTTTATTTTATTCTTCAGCTTTTTCCTGCATCCTTTCAACATGCTCTAAGTAGCAAATAGTGCACTATAATAGCTAAAATAAAGAAGTGGATTAAGACAGTACAGTTGTATAGGTAAATTTACTATAACAGTAGATGTTCAAGTGATCCCTGCTACAGTAGTCTAAGCTATTTGTTTTATATCCTGATAAGCTTCAGGGCACCATCCACTCACCCAAACTAATAGCTTGAGCTGAGATGACTAAAAAAAAAAAAAAAAACAGGTTTGGTGCCAAGACTTTCAGAGCTTCCATGCAAACTGATAGAGCGAGGATGAGCCCCGAAAAGATATTACTAGGGATAAAAAAAAAATGCCTACACACTGGAATAAAAAACACACAGAAGAAAAAGGGGAGGATGGAGTGAGTGGCTACTGCAGCAGTGATCATTCAAACATCTACTGCCATGGTAAATTTGTACTATGTTCTTCATATTGACCATTACTGTGACAGCCTAAGCTGCATGGGTAGATTTTCATAGCTTAGAACAACTGGGAGGTAAAAGAAGGGTTCAAGAAGCCCTGGAGAATGGCCTTAGTAAAACTTGACCTAAACCTGGAGAAGAAATCTGGCATTTTGTGTTTTGTAAACATATGTAGAGAGGGCCAAGTTGCTTCTTCTAGAAGACTTCTAAAATTCAGCCCTTCCAAAAAAGCCATAGATGAAACAGGCATGATAGAATATGGTTTGATCCTGCCTGAAATAGTTCTGTTGTGGTGGGAATAACAAAAGGTAATAGCCCAAGATATCCATTTGGAAATATTCTGCTTTGACACAGGTTGTCCTTTCTCCTTACCTTAATAAGAAATGAACAACTGAGTGGAAGTTCTGAAATATTTTGTAATGTGAAGACCATACCTGAACTGTCTGTGGACATTCAAGGTATGAAGTATCCTTTGTCCCTCATGTTGGGGCTCAGATAATAACACATAGAAATGAATAGTTTAGCTTTAAGTAAATTTGAATGGCACTTTAAGCATAAAAATGATTACTTCTCAAGGAAACCCTGTCCTGTGGAAAAATTAAATAAGGCTGACCTACCATAAGAACTTTAACTCAGATATTCTTCTTGCAGATGTCATGTCAGAGCAAGGAATAAAACTCTTTTCCATCTTAAGAACCTCAAGTCACCCAGATGACATGGTTCAGATGGAGTAAGTGTAAACTTCTCTAACACAAAATGTTTGTCCCAAGGAGGAGCCACTGGTTTTCTTGGAAGTCTGTTATGTAAGACCCCCTTTAAAAATATTTTGACATGGGAATGCCCAGAAAAGGGGGATCCATGGGCAGACATGCTGAAATGGCACACAAATGAACCTTGATAGAGGAATAAAATATTGCAAAACACTACTCTGAATGGGATCAGGTTATGTTTTTGACAGCAACTAGAAAACATTTTCCATTTGCTAATATATGATTTTTCCTAGAAGAGGGCTTTCTTTCCTCCATTAGTACCTCCTGCATATCCTGAGTAAACAAGTGCATAAAAGGTACAAAGACCCTAAGATCCAGGCAGTCAGTTAAAATTGTTTGGGGTTTGATGCATAAAATGTCCCTGTTCCTTTTTTTTTTAAATAAGAAACATCTTTATTAAATTATCACTTATGACACAGGCAATCATACATTTAAATAAATGAAAACAAACCATACTGACATATTTTCAGTTTCAAACATCATACATCACTTATAATCTATCCAGTCATTATCAGTCAAATTACAAAGGTCATTCAATTCCTGCCTTCCCTTAAACCCCATTCCTCCTCCAAAACATTATTCTGCATGTATTGTTCTCACCGTACCTATTTTTTCCATGTAATTTGTTCCTACGCTTTTCTAAAGTTCCCACTTCCAGTTGTTTTATCTCTGTTACTAGATTTACTACTTCCAGTACAATTGGTTTTGACTTTGATTTCTAATTTCTAGTAACTGTTTTTAGGCAGCAACCAGAATTAAACTCAGCAAGGCCTTACTATGTCTAAACAATGCTGATTCTGTATCACAGATCAAAAGCTGTGCTGATGAGGTCATAAGAAGGCCGAAACATGCATGTCCACAGCTAGTGGGGTTTGCCTTTACTGGCCTGAATTTGTCCATAACAGATTTAAAAAGGAAAAAAAAGTGATGAACATTCAGAACTGCCATATAGCTGAAACACCTGATGTCCTTAAGTGGTCATGTGCATATATCCCATATTACGTCTAATACAAGAGGTTTCAAGGAATCACACAGTGGAAAGTCTTACTTTGGCTAGATTTTTCTTTTTGTTTTTACTGATTGTTTTTTTCTGTGTGACCTTGGTACTCATTGTTTTAGTCTTGTGGAATATGTTTTTTCTTTAAAAAAATATGTGTTTCAGCCTTTGCATTTTATAGGTTCATAGGAGGTTACTAGGCTAGCGGCCCTAGAGCCTTTATAAGCCTAGCCATGCTAATCCCAAGTTTTGCCATTTGTTCTTTTTGGGTAGATTGTGAATGAATTACCAGTGGCCTTCTAATCCAAAGAGTATACTCATTTTAGTTTATATATCCTAAAGGACCTTAAAAACACTCCAGTCCACCAATTTAGTGATGGTGCTTAGTGTGCCATTTTATTTTCATAATCCTCAGAGTAGTCATTGTTAACTCATTCCTCCTCCATGCAACTTTGACCCAGTCCTGATGGATTGGTTGCACATGCGCAAAACAAACAGCACTAGAAATGCTACATCCAGGGATCTGAACTTTGCTTGTTACCTAAACAGAATATGCTGTCAAGGCAGATGTCTGTCCCAAAAGATCCCTACACTATCGAATAGGCATCTCATCCATGTAAAACAGAGTTCATTCCTGACCTTGTTCAAACAAAAATTTGACAACTGGATGGGAAATTATAAATTTGCCCTAGTTTGTCCCCTATGCCCCTTATGGACAGATGCTGTCAATAAGAAAAGTATTATCGTAACACCCTCCCCCTACAAATCCTTTGTTACCTCTCTACTAATATGAGGGTGGCATTCCCTGAAAATGTAATCTAAATGTTGACACAGGCACTACTTCTTTTCCAGAGGCAGCACAGCAGCTTTGTTTTGAGCTTTAATTTTATTAGCAATGTAAGTGAAATGGTCTTTCTTTAATCATTTCTAGCCATGACCTAGGCCACAAAGACAATGATAATTACAGTATTTACGTGGGCAATACCAGCATGTTTTGGGTAGGTGAGAGAATCCATGCAGCCACAGAGTGAATAGTAAAATGTGGACTTTTTAATTGCCTATTCATTTTGATACACAGAAATTAGAACTGAAAAAACTCACTTAATATTTTATTTAGGTCTGATTTCTAGGATACAATTAATTTTTGATTGTTTGACAGTTGTGTTCCTCTTCTCCACACTTGTTCTGAAGAGAGGTATTGCACTTTGTGCAGTTCTTGTAGACATCTCTGATTTCTTGTAGACATTCTGATAATGATTTAAATCTACTTGCAGAGGGCAACATCTTTATTTTATTTATTTATTTATTTTTATTTTATTTTTCTGACAATGAGATAATGGTAGCCAACTACATACTATACTTGTAGTGTACCTTTTTGTATTTATGCAAATGACAGTCAATTATTTATTTGAAAAAAATGTACTTTAACTCTAACTGCCTGGTGGGAGGTTGGCATAATGGTTAGGTGTTTACCTTGCAAACACAAGCTGCAGAGTTTGATTCTCACAGTGGGTAATTGGCTAAGTGTAAAATGGCCCAAAAGAGCAGTTAGCCTAGTACTAATCTATGGACCTATACTCAGGTTATTAGGAGCAAGGGAGTGGTTACAGACGGTGGTTCTGTTAAAAGCAGCAAAAGTATTCAACTGCTTTAATCAAGTCCCCCTTCCCCCTTAACACCATAGTATAAACCAAGACTGTGCTGCCTTAAAACTGAAACTTAAAAGGTAGAGACAAAATAAAATATATAAGAACAGCTTATTATACTAATCCAAACTTTATTAATTAAGAAACCAACTCACTAACAAAATGACTAACTAATTAACTAACAAAAAGATCTACCACTAAACATGTATCAGAAGAAATACTAGTAACTTATAAACTGAAATACTTTTAACAGAGATCGCTTTTGTACCAAATAAATATTTCATTGGGTCTGTGCATAAAAAACATAATATTAATGAACATCTGCATAAATCTACAAGTGAACACCTAAGTTGGCTGAAAACCATAGCTATAATTTCTAAAGTGGAAATACAGTGAAAAATGTTAGAAATAAATAGTGAAACCTGTTAGAAATAAAGCATTAAGTTATCTGGGATCTGTTCAAGTGTGTCATTTCTGTAACTACTCTCTTGTTCCTAATAACGTGAGTATATATAAATAATGAATGTCTTCAATGCTTTTCATTCTACTCAACTAAGATTGCTTGTTTGTGTGTTTCAATAAAGGATATTCAGTTTTTAAATTAACTGTAGACTACCTATTATTGTATTATTTTGTAGTATGTATTTTAAAGTTCTAATTTTATTAGTGAACTAGATGCATAACATATTTCAAGGAGAGAACTTCACACCCTCTACACTGCAAAGTTTCTGCTTGGTTTGTTTTTGATCCAGACTGGGGTTTCTGAGATTTCAAGGGATACCACAGATTTTTCTTTTTGAAAGTTTAGAAAAAATATAATTTGGGGTTTGTGTACATTACAATATACTATAGTACTAATGGAAACAACTGAAAGCACTGATTAATATCACAATAAAGAATACTTCTTACTGGTAACATTGCTGTTTGTATGGCTTTAATAGCTTGTATTGCTCACAAAATTATTACAGTTGTTTATCTTTTACTGATTTTTATCTGACTTTTAGTGCAGAATGTTAAATTGTGTGTAGCATCTTAGAAGTTACTTGTGTTTCTGTAGCATACCACTGCTCTTAGTGGAGAATGTTAAATAGTGTGTAGCAGCTTAGTAGTTACTATTTTTGTCTTCATAACCTTTATAACAATACATAATAGTGTAGTGTATGTTATAATAACTTAGTATCGATTGCAGTTACCTTTTATTTATTTATTTAGTTATTTTTTTCTTTCTCTCTGCTATCCTTGCATTTTGTGTTGTTCATAGAATTGTGCTGTTTCTTACACAGTATGCTGCTCCACCCCTGCATTCTCTATCTGAGTTACTTGGTAATCAGAGTGTTTTAAAACTTCAGACCTAATATTTACCACCTTTTCCTTTTTACTTCCAGTCCCCTCAGCAAAAGTTACATCCTGTGTCTTGGCCAACCTCCAATCAACCCAAGGCTGTCTCATTGCCCTGCACTGTGAGACCCTGCGTTGGTGGAGCACTAAAGTGCTTTCAGCTACACTAGTGTATGTTAGAGTTGTATTTAATCTGTCCTCCAAACTGAAGACTGTTTCCCATTTCACTGTACGCGTGCACACTACTTGTCCCCACCCCATTTCTCTCTTCCTATAGTACTCCTAGAATGATTACTTAAAACTACTTTCTCTTGGAAAAAGTTTACCTATGTACCTGCAGCCCATACTTCTTTTGTTTTTCCCTGCAGAAGTGGTGGTCCTTTTCACAGCTCTGTACTAGATTAGTAGTATAACAGTAGTTATTAGGTAAATACTGCACCACACTGACCTGCAATTAACTTAGCTTGGTTTTCCTGTTTTTTTTTTAGCAGCTGGCTTAGTCCAGTTTTTCTGACTCTCAACCTTGCATTACTTTGTGTCTATCCCTTCCCCCACCTTGAAACTGCACACCTCCCCACCCACCTCTGCTCATACCTCTCAACTGTACAGATTTTCGCAGAATGTCCAGATTTTTGCCTTATATTTTTGGTCCATTTTTCATAAAATTGTGGCTTTCTGGCAAATTAATAGCAAATCATTAAAGATCGAAGTTAGAAAATAATGATAGACATTTGAGTCCGCAACTTCATACCCTTCAGAAAATTCATGCTAATGCAAAATCTGTTATACTATCAACTTTCTAAGTCTGTAAGAGCAATATTTCAAAATTGTCCCTATTTATACCCCTTTTTTATGGCTTTGTCCAGATTTCTTACTCTAAGAGGTTGAGAGGTATGCTTCTGCTTAATTACAGAGGTATCAAAAAGCCTGATGTAGAAAGGCACCATCATACTCCTAAAGTTTTTGTACATTGAAGTGCATCTAGGTATTTCACTCCTTGCTGCAAAGTTAAAGAATAACCTCCTGCTAACCTGCAGATGACCCTGAAGCTGACTCCTTGCCTGGATTCATAAAGCTTGTACTCCTAAAGTTTTTGTACTTGTATGTTGCAAAATACCTTTTTACTACCATTCTGTAGTGCCTATAACTGCTTGTTAACCCTCCGGTGTGAGATTTAGTAGCCTACCTCAGACCCAAAGCCACTTCCTCCCTCCACCTTTTTGTCCCCCAATTCCTATATCTTATCCCTTTGGAATAGCTTCTTACCTACCTCCCCTAGCTGCTATTACTCTCCTGAACACTAGGTGGCAGTCTTTACCTACACTATATTCTAGCATTAAAACTAACTATCTCTCAGGTCCTACACCCATTCTTGGGCATTTCAGTACAATTCTAATCCCCCTCTCTGCACATGAGAACCTCACTCTCACTTTACTAAATCTACACATATCTGATAAGCTTATATACTCTGCTCCCCAGTTTTCACTTTAGTTACTTCTGTATTATGCCAAACACGAAAGACAGCTAATTGTCTTTTGGCTGAACTTACCTTACTGCCCTTGCCTGCTCCATTCTCCCTGTGGGCTCACTCCAATCCCCTACCCTACCCCAAATTCTCACACACCCCCAGGTCACCTATCCTTATACTGCTAGAAGCCACACCCCCACCCCACATCAACCAATAGCTCGATATATCTAGTTACATACTCAACCATCTGTTACTAATTTACTCTCACCTTCCACTATCTATACTTTCCTCATTAAACAAACCCACCTCAAATTTGCCCTTCTATAACCCCTTATTTTCTCATTACTTACAATCCCATATTCTCTCATTATGTCAACCTCTGGCTTACTAAAACTCTCTAATTTCCTCCTCTTGCCAATGATTCTTTCCACACTACTTCTATCTCATAGCCTCACAGGCTATGAATACCTAAGCTCCTTTCAATTTCAACACTCCTTTAAACAAACTTCCCTTTTCTATTTATCAGCCTCACAAACCCACAATAACATTACATCCTCATCAACCTACCTTCTCCCACAGTTTCACAGATTAAACCATATTAAGTATTTCCAAACCAGAAAAATAGACCCTATTTTATGTAAACTAGCAAAACTTCCACACAATCCTCAGTAACTACTACAACACGGCGACATTCACCCAAACCCAGGGCCTGGTAATACCTTCCCTGACTCCCATTCTTCCTTCACCTCTATTTCCCATACCCCCTCTTCTTCATCGAACTCTCTTCTCATTGCCCACCTCAATATTCATAGTTTAAATAACAAAATTACCCAACTTCATGCCCTACTAGACTTACATTCCTTTGACATCCTATGTCTCACAGAAACCTGGCTCAAACCAGTTACTAAAGACAATAATATCATCCCTCCAGGTTATAACATCCCTAGAATTGACCGTCCTAACAAAAAGGGTGGGGGTAGCGATATTGTTTAAATCTGAACTACAGGTAAACTCACTAAACACTCAACCTCCCTCACCTAGCAATGCTGAAATCTTACTAGGGTTGGGAGGGTGGCCTAATGGTTAAGGTGTTTGCCTTACAAACACAAGGTGCAGGGTTTGAGTCTCACAAGGGATAATTGGTTGGGCTTAAAATGGCTAACAAGGGCAGTTAGCTTAGTACTAATCTATGAACCTATGAACCTATGAACTATCTAAGCTCCAAATTAATGCCAATAAATATATATACATCATTTGCTCTTACATCCCCCTGGCAACAACATAAGTACTCTTGAAAATATCCTTAACTGGCTTTCCACATCATTCCCACAAGAAACCATTCTCCATGGAGACTTTAATATTGAATGGAACTGCTTTATTTCTGACAAACCTACATCTCACATTAATCTCTATGGCTTCTATTAAACTATCACTGACCCTACCAGAACCCATAAACCCAGCAACAAACAAACTACCTTAGACTGGATACTAGTCAACAATAACCCTCGATCTTACAAAATAGGCATACTTCCTGATGATATTAGTGACCAGTCTCTTACCTTTATAACTAGACAAAAGATCACCATTCACACTCAACTAAACTTTATTACCACCCGGAACAAAAAGAACCTGAACCTAGGTAACTTTCAAGCAGAGGTAAAAGCCTGCAATTGGTCACCCCTAATATATCTACCTCTCAATGAAGCAGTCTCTTTTTTAACAATACATTCCTAAAAATCCTTGAGCACCATGCCCCCTCTCGTACAATTAAAATTAAGAACAAATCTGCTCCCTGGCTCTCAAATGAGACAAGGCAAAAAAATGAGACTGAGAAATAAAATCTGGAATATATGGAGAAGTACTAAAGACCCTACTGATCATTTAAACTTTAGACAGCTCAGGAATGCCACTAAAAAAATCAATATTCCTCGATAAAAAAAACTATTACCTTAAATTCCAACAAACCCAATATCTAAACACACAAAAATTCTGGTCAGAATTAAATAAATTACTCCATCCTGGACAAGCCAAAACATCTACCCCCTCTAGCTTGACTCATAATTTTCCCAACCAAATTGCTGATATTTTTAACAATTTTTTTTTCAGAAACTGTTCAATCTTTAGCAAATACCTTACCACCTGTTACCACCACTGACTCATCCTTGCCAACCATCCTACCCCAGGTATTACAACTGCAGCCAGTACCAACATCTCTCATATACTCCCTACTTCTTAAGCTTAAACCATGCACTCCATCAGCTGACCTCCTCCCAGCTGAATACCTTCAAATGGCAGCTGGAGTGCTTGCCTACCCTGTTTCCATCTTAATTAACAGAACCATTACAGAAAGTTCCATCCCATCCCTTTGGAAAGTCTCATATATTATCCCACTTCATAAGGGTGGAAACTCAAATGCACTCTCAAACTTCCGCCCCATAGCCCTACTTTCCCTCTTAGAAAAAAGTATGGAGAGATGTATTCACCATCAGCTACTTGATCATCTTCTCCAAAACCACCTGCTAGTTGACTGCCAGCATGGTTTTAGGCCTTTCCATAGTACTACAACTGCTCTACTATCCTTTTCTGACTGCATTAATAAAAATCATAACAACAGCTTACTGTCCTCAGCCCTCTTTATTGACCTCTCAAAAGCATTTGATATGGTTAATAGTCAATTACTGTTAAACCCAATCAAATCACTTTCACTAGATACCCAGACAGTTAATTGGTTCAAGTCCTATCTAGGAAATAGACAACAAGCAGTCCTCCGGGAAAATAAACTATCTACTCTTCTCCCTATAACTCTTGGAGTCCCACAAGGCACTATATTGGGACCCCTCCTCTTCACTATTTTCATAAATGATCTGAAAATCTTCCTTCCACAAACCACCTGCATACAATATGCCGACGACTCAACATTAATATGTTCAGCCTGCTGGACTTCATTTGAGTACCCAAGCAGTACTTACCTTAGTTGAAAACTGGTTCCACCAATGCTGTCTCCTCCTTAACCCCCCAAAAATTAAATTGGTACTATTCTCTCCCACTCAGAAGTCTCCTGCTATCAACTTCACAATTGCATCTAATAATGGCACTGTAATAACTCCGGACACAACCACCAAACTTTTAGGTGTAACAATTGATCATAATCTAAACACACATATCAACCTAACCATTAAATCAGGTAATAAAAAACTTGGTTTCCTCTACAGACTTAAACCCTATCTCACACCTCTAGCTAGGACTGCTATTGCCCAAACTCACTTAATCTCCACCCTTCTCTATACATCCCCAATCTATACCAACTTATCCTAAAATAATCTCCATAAGTTGGAAACAGCCTATAATAACATAGCTAGATTTCCACTGGTGCCCCTTTTTGAACCCACCACTGCCAAAATCTTAAATTGCTAGGATGGCTGGAATTGCAATGCCAGATTCTTTTCCAGCAACTTACTACTATACACAAGATCTTACACCATCCCACAGATACACCCATACTCTCTACCCTTATCTGCCCATATAAAAATCTAACAACCCTACGATCAGCTAATAAGGTACTAGTAGCCACCCTAAAGTCCAACAATAAATCTGGAGATAGCTTATTCTCAAACTCTATTGGTAACACTTGGAACACGCTTCAAACTGAACTAACAGCCCTTTCTTCTACCCCACTTTTCAAGAAGCAATTAAGAATCGTCGTTAAAGCCCAATGGCCTTGCCCATGCACAAATCTTGACTGACACTTTCTCCCCTAGCAGGACCATTCCTTACTATCTATCTTTAACATGCTATTTCAGGTGCTCTGATATTCTCTATTAATTCCTACTTTAGTAGCTCACCTCCTAAGGTTTGGTAAACTTTAGAAACAATGTTACCCTAAAAAAAAAATGTTTTATTAATCCTTTTACTCAAACTTTTTAACTTATTTAGTCAAGTATGTTGGTATGTTACTGTAACAGAACTATATAAATGTTATTGCATTTGAAATGTTTTACCTGTCTGACATCTGTATTGTATATGGTAGATTTCTGTCTTGTAAATTGTCTTAATGTAGAGCTTTTCTCCCCGGGCCTCTGCTGAAAATAGACATACATCCAGTCAGACTATCCCGGTCAACAAATGTAAAATAAAAAAATAAATAAATAAATAAATAATTATCTTAGGCTTTTTTAGTTTAGTTTTCAGAAAATGCTCTGGAATGCAAGAAGTATGTGGCCTGCTAGAGATATGACATTTCACATCATATAGGTATTAATCAGTTAACCAGACAGTGCTCTTGGGTTACTACTGCAAAGGGCAATTTGTCCAGTGGGCTTACCCAGTCAAAAAAAAATTAACGCACTTTTAATTGAAATGACCTTTGTACATTTACATTTGTAACTAAGAATTTTTTGAATATAGAAAACAAACTGCATAACATAATTATGGAAAAAGATGCATGTGAGAAAAGAAGTACTAAATATTGCCAACTGCACTAAAATGTTGGAAAAATGTAGATGATTGCCCAGACACCATAATCATTTTTAATATGGAAAACAAATATAACATTTGAGTCACGAAATAGAGCAGTTAGAATGGAATGGAAACACAATGTTGGTTAAAAAATGACACTATTGACATAATTAACAGACAAGTATTCATTATAGGAACACACTGTTTACATGAATTAAAACATATGTTCTTCACCGTAACCATTCTTTTTGATTATTAAACAATGCTTTTTTATAAAGTGTTTTATGATCCCTAGTGATTAGCATGCACACATCTTCTTTTGTCTAATGGTTGCTGCAGATTTTCTAAAATATCTATAAATAACTTGCCTTTGGAGTGGCCTGATTCATTTCTGCTTGCTTCACTACAACTAAAGTTGTCTTCTTTTTCTTCTTCTGCTTCGTAATTCATTATATCATGCCTTGTAATTGTAATTTCCTCAGGTTATACTAAGTCAGTATTTCAAGTAAGGATACTAAATATGTGTGATAATATAAAATATCATTCTACCTATGTATTCATGACTAAAACAGCTGCAGCCCTTCACTGGGATATTTCTACATACAAAAGACATGTTATCTAAAATTAAGCCACAATTTTTTTTTACAATCCACTTTATGGAAAACTTTCTCTTTATAAATCCTTTGTTTATAGAACCTAACCTGACAAAAGAATCGCAAGGTTCAGTCTAATTTTGCAATCTATTTATTTATTTTTCTGTTAAGCTCTCATACAGTCTTATTAACTCTCTCCATTCCCCTGTGCTCTATAACATCCTGCATTTCTTTATCCTGTCCCCTTTCCTACATTTATTAATATGCTATTGTTTTATTCCACAAATGTATTCTTATTAATATGTCTTATCATTTGACCCTTCACAGTGCTCCCTGTTGTCATCTGGTGCTGCTTTATTGGCTCACTGCCTGCCTTTTGACTTCATACTTAATTTCTCTGCCCTGTTGTAGATCAACATTTTCCACCCTGCTTTTGGTTATATCTCCTTAAGCAGCTGGTTCCACCATGGTTCAGATTCAGAATCAATTCACACAGTGAATAAGATACTATGCTGCAGATGTGAGGATGCATTTCGATGGCTTATGATAGTATGCAATTCAGTAAACATACGGTATAACAGTTTACTTACCAAAGAACAGGGTATTTAAATCATACAAGGTGTCATACATTACTCACCAAGGAACATGGTGCTTAAATCATGCAAGGTGTCATACAAATGTAGCATGTAGCATTTTCCAAGTGATTCAGAAACTGTAAGATGGATTGTAACACTGATAAATTGTAGTAAAAACTGTCAGAGATTTCCAGAAAATTCTGACGTAACTATCATACAGCTGTGGTGGAATCAAGAACCACAAACCTAGGTAGTCATTAACAGAAATAGAATAGACAAACACCTGGCGCGGGACTTTAAAAACAAAATAAAAAACAAGATAAAATCTAAACTCCACTGTGCCACTCTTTCAAACCAAACACTTTATTTACACACAGAGTGAGTGCTTTCATTTGTTCACATGCAGACCTCTTCAGACTATGACTACAAGACAAAACTCAGCTCATAAAACAGTAAAAGAACATGATGTTATCTAAAACACATCCAAATCAAGTCCTTTTTTAAAAATCATTTTTACTTCATTTTAAGCCACATACCCCTTCTTTAAAATCATTTTTTGCACTTGAGCTTAATCCTCTGTTTATTTAAAACACATTTAAAATTAATATGATCATTCAAACCTGCAAAATTCGTGGCATTAAATTGTATTTACCATTCATATTCCTTGGTGTCTAATATTGGGTTCTCCAGCATCTAACGCAATAAAAATAAACTTTTTTAAACTTGTGCATTTTAAAGTATGTCTGTACAAAGCATTTTTGCCATTCTGTTGAAACTGTGCAAGAAAAACTTATATACTATTTCTACAGAATTATTAAAAATGTGTTATTAAAATTATTTAATTATACTAAGATACGGGTCATGAAGGCAGATAAAGGTGGGGCTGTAGTAGTCATGGACACATGTAATTATAATACAAAGATGTATAAACACTTGAATTATGGTTACATTTATAAACTAGTGGATAAAAAAACAATTAACAAAGAAATTGATGAATTTTTATACTGGAGTTTACAAGAGTAGTATGCAAATGAAAAGCTGATAGGTTTTCTACTGTAACCTTCTTCAGATTAGGAGTGATATTTGGCATATCCAAACCTCATAAGGACTGCAACAATCCATCCTTGAGACTAATAGGGTTTTAAAACAGAGCCTTTTGCTATATTTGTTGAATTCAAGTTGAAACCTGTTATAAGAAACATAAATCTTTCATATTATATTCTGCTGACTGCCTTAGCTATTTTAAGAACATTACAGTAACTAATCAAGATTACTTAGTCACAGCTGATATATACAGTCCATATACAGTCATTCCCATTCACATTGGTCTTGTTTGGTCTAAAGAATATTTGTCTGAAATCTGGACATTTGGTGACAGACAAGCTGTCTTTATCACTTCATGTTTGGAGGTAGCAAGTACTTCTTTTTAATAAGAATTTTTAACAGCAAATTCAAAGGGTGGCCATGGAGCCTGCAATGGCCCCCAATTGTGCTAATACTGTGTAGGTACACTGAGAAGACAGGTATGTTTACTACAGTGTTTTATCCATCTTTTTTGAAAATGTATGTTCGTTTTATTGATAAAATAGTTTTTTATCTGGAGTGGTGACAATAATTTGCTAATGAGTTTTTAAGAATATTTATTTATTTATTATTTTTATTTATTTTATTTTACATTTATTGACTGGGATAGTCTGACTGGATGCATGTCCATTTTCAGTGGAGGCCCAAGGAGAAAAGCTCCAAAGTAAACAGAAACATTAAAAACATGTTACAAGTATAATTTTGACAAAGAGTACATAAGCAAACAATAATACACATGTTCCACAGGTTAGAGTTAAACCCAATGAAAGCCAGGGGTAAATTAAACAGTAGCCGATTAAAAGATTTTACACAATCTAGAAGAGAGTTAGCCAGGCTTGATACAATGACTATATATATATATATACATATATATATATATATATATATATATATATATATATATATATATCATGACAATATTTGAATAAAACAACTACATTACTACATTCCTGAATTCTACTTTCACCATGAATATTTCCAGTATAATATTCTTGGATATTAAGCTTGAGAAATGTTTTTCAAATGACAAGTTATTTACCACGGTTACAAAAAAAGCTGTTGCCAGTAATTGCTACGTACATTGTTGTAGCATGCAACCCACCCCTCAAAAGCATAATATAGTAAGACATCAGATAGTAAGGATTAGTAGACTAACAACAAATGATTCTGATTCTGATCCTCTTAAACACATGGATCTGTTCCTGCCAGGACCCTACATAAACTCCCCCTGCTTTCCTGCCTGTCACCATGTTAACACCTCTGCTAATATTTCCCCTAATTCCTAAGTTATCTCTCTCTACATCACAGGCTTCTTATCTGTAACAATACTCTATATCCGCTTGCTCATTTATTCTTTTTAAAATGTCTCAAATATGATGTACTTTTAGCATCCAAAATTGTTCCACTATTGTGTATCTCTTTGCTTACACAACTAAGTGATGTCTCGATTTATGTTTCCTGTATACTTCCTTATTTCAGATATGATGTAGTTTTAGCTTCTTAAATTGTGCCACAATTTTATATCTTTTTTACTTACACAACTAACTTATGTCTCAATTTATCTTTCAATTTATGTTCAATCTTTGTATTCTAACGGTGTTTGTTATGCTCTGGAGCTTTTCTCCTTGGGTATTCACTGAAAATGGACTCTGGCTCAGTCGGACCAACCCAATTAACAAATGTCAAATAAATAAACACATTTTGAAAGTGAAATGGTCAGTCTAAAAAGAATGCTTAAGGAAATGGGATACCCTGTAAATGTCATTGAGGAGGTGGCCAGCGACATATACAGAAGTAGAAAACTGTAGTGTAAAAACCATTGACTGACAAAGATGAAGAACACGCTAATCCCTCTGTGATGGATGTTAATAATACAAACAAGCACACTTAAGGTTTAGTATTAACTTATACACTTGACACTCCAACAGTTTGCGATATATTATAGCAATAACCAATGATGTGGGTGTGGTATATTGAAGATTTACCCACAGTTGGTGTGGTTTAATCATGAAGGTGAAGCCTGAGTGATTAAACAAAGCCAACCATGGGTAAATCTTCAATATACCACACCCAGGAGTTGGTTATTGCTATTATACAATGACACTATTTAAGAAAAAAATTACTTACTTTTCTTAAATAATGTCTTTCTATAATGGCTTCTTGGTGTTCTGCTTTCATTGGATATCCTGTTGCTTTTTTGATGTACTGCGCATGCATATGGGACTTGCATTCCCATGCTAACACAGTACATCAGTGCTTTGGAAAGGAAGCAATGGAAAAATGAAGAAAGGAAGGTTTCTGTTGCTCTTTTTTTTTTTTTTTTTTTTTGAAAAAGGTTGAAATTCGGACAGTTTAGAAGTATGAGAGAGGCAGGGTGGAGAAAACACAAGGAAAATCAGGTACATTGCTTTAGTTTTGAAGAATACCTGATTTTCCTATTATTTTCTCTGTCCTGTCTCTCTCATACCCTCAGACTGTCCAGATAGCTACCTTTATTATTATTATTTTTTTTTTTTTATGATTATAGCATATATTAATGGAAGAAAGTCTGGGTGACCAGACCTTTTTCCATTGGTATATGCTCAATTTACAATGGGCACGCTGGTTGAGCTGACCAATCAGCATGCTAGTTTTCAAATGTTAATGGCCAGTTATTGTAAAATGGCACATAACTTGTGGAATTTGGCTGGAGATCCTACAGTGGATGAAGTAGTAGGTGCAGCATCCATTATATGAATAAAAATGTTACAAGATTAAGAATATTTCAGTTTGAGAAACAGTAAGGACAAACAGAAGGAAGTGATTTAATCATAAAAGGAACATATTCATGTAATATCTGCAATCAATGCAGATTTGTAGCAAACAGTTCTTTTTTTTATTTCAATACTGCAATAAGTTATGCTGCACCAAAATATTGCAACTGTTGCAATTTTAATGTAATTTGTGTTGCTGAGTGTCTGTCATGTCAGACATTTTATTTGGGTAAGATTATCAAGAAACTGAGTTCAAAAATAATTGAACACTGTCATGCATTAAAAAAGAATTGCAAATATGCTTTATATAGACATACTTTAAAATGTACATTTAAAAAAATATATATATTTTTTATGTGTCAGATGCTATAGAACCTAATATTAGGGACAGGGATAAAAAAAACATGTTAGACTATCCCCCGGATTCAGTAAACGTCCATGCAGGAATTGCTTATTCCTGCATGGAAGGGACCGTTCCCGTGCAGCACAGCAGCGTGCCATGCATATTCATGAAGGCATGCTGCCATGCTGTAAAACGGACATGGTTCGGTGTATGAGTGCAGGGGGTGTGTCTGAGAGCAGTGCTCTCACAGTACACATGTTCTCTGCACACCAGAATTGGCATACGGAAATTTAAATAAAGCAAGAATGCTCGAAACAACACCCCCAACACATCAGGGTAAGAAATCTGGACAAAGCCATAAGGGGCAATTGTCCCTATAAAGCCAGAAAGTTGACAGAATAACAGGTTTAGCATTAGCATGGATATTCTGAAGAATACGAAGTAAAAAAGACAGCAAATAATTTTTGTTTCACATATGCAATAAAGTTTAAGCATAGCTGTGCGGGTGTGACCGTTGCTTAGCTATGTTTAGCCCAGCTGAAATGGCACGATAAGTTAAATAGCAATAGACATCCAGTAGAAGAATAAATGCAATAGTGAAGTGGTTAGAGAGTGCACTTTCCATGTAGTTATTCACAGTTTGAGCCCCACCAAAGCCTTTTCCATTTTGTATGTGTAAACATTACAATTTGTATTTATTTGTATATTTATGTAGGAAGTAATTTGTATTTCCTAAACAGAGTAGTGTATTAAGCCCAGATATGAGGTGCCAGTGGAATAAAGTAGTGAAACCCCCATCTAAACACAAATGCCCCATACAGTATAGTCACATAAGAATAAATGCAATTACAGCACACTGGGGGATGTCAGGGAAGGTAAACAAATTTATATTATATAATGAATGATGAATCAATCCCATACAGGTGGTAGTCCAATAAAACAAAACATAAGCAATGCTAAGCATTGCATAGCTATGCTGACCGAGTGTAAGCACTGTGTATATATGAATACTAAGCAATGAGTAGCCCAGTTATGTGGATTTGCCCATTGGTAAGCAATGCTGAATGTGCCCCTTTAAGCACTGCCAACCTTAGCTAAGCAGGTTTGCCCCTAGCTTAGCTTAGCTCAGCATATTCAAACCCAACCAATCATGGCAAAGGGCAGGAAATTGGCAGTATTTAAACCAAACAAGTCTGGAATACAGCTCATAACTGGTTGTAGCGCCCCACTGTAGGCAGTATGGCAGGTGTTGGAGAGGGCATGCACATTCAGGCACAGTGCTGGGGCATACAGGAGTCCAAGGTCATGGTAGGACTCCTGATAAAAAAACATGATGTGAGACTGCTGCAGGACCAGTATCAGGGCTCCCAGTATAAAGCAGGAGCCTGAGAAAGTCTAGCCTGTGATCTCACCAGTGCCACTGGTATCCCTCATACTGGTGAGCAGGTCCAGCACCACTATGCTGACTTGAAACAGAGGAAGAGGGAGCTCTCAGAACAGTGAGTCCAAGAAGCAAAGCAGAAGGGTGATGTCCCAGCAGTGTGTAAATATTCATACCAATAACTGTTTACCAAAGTCCAGCCTGTGTATGTGATGGATAGGTATGCCTAAATTTTTATTTTCACTACAGCTCCAGCTGAGCGGGCTGCAAATCAGGAAGCCCATGCCAGTAGGTTGCAAGGCTGGTGAGTAACAATCCTGTTTGTAGTAGTCATACCAAATAAATATAAAGAAGTAGAATGTCACCTGGCAGTATAAAAATGTGTATGGTTTGTATTGAATAAACCAGACAATATGACAGTAATTGTCCCATATATATCATATTTAAATAAAAGTGTAACTGCCTGGCAATAAAGTTCTAAACCCTAGACTGGTTGTATTTACTCTGGTATTGTATGGCTTGACATGTTGCATTCACCAGGATCTGATATCTGAATAATAATGTTGTGTTAACTATTGTTTGCCACACTGTGCTACATAAAAATATGTCTAGGAATGTCTGTATAAGAATGTTGTAATTACAAGGTCAGATTGTTCAACCAAGAGAGACTTATACAGAAAACACTGAAGGAAGAGACAGCAGGTTCCTAATAGCTTATGCTGATGAAACACAAATTGTTGTATTTTTAGCAGACACAGCCATGGTTTGAATCCTGAGAGTGGTAGTAAGCTGTATGCATAATTTTAACTAGGAGTTTGGAAATATGTGTAGAAACAGTCAAGTAGTGTTAACAAACATTCCCCCCACAGGTCTTCCAGGTAAGAGAAATAGAAAGTAGCTATAAGATGGTTGAATTATACACTTGTGTACAAACAAACCACTGCCCAAACCAAGGCCATAGGGTATTGTAACAATACCTGTAGAGTAATGATTAGAGCAATGATTATTAAAGTTGTGAGTACTGCAAGGATATACAACTTGTTAATTGACACCCCCCCCCATATCTGCAACAATAATCTAAACACAAAATCAATGGGTATGTTTTACACAAACCTATTGTTGGGACATATGTCCTATTGTTCAACAAATATGGAAATGTGTTTCTATTAATGTTCCATGTTGAAATACTATCACTGGTGACCTGTTGCTATCAATGTAATCTGAATGCTGTTGTAATGGCCACTGTAGTTCCATATATGCGTGTATTCTGTTTGCTATGCAGCTGTTCCAAATATGTTGTTTTGGGTTAATGGGAATATCTATGCATGCTGTTATAACTAATCTTGGATTGTGTTGATTATTACTAACCCATATATGTTCTAAAACTGCAACATCATAGCACGTTTGGGAAGGCCGGTCACAGTGGACCCACCTCTCACACTTCATCTGGCCATGGCACCCTGCCCCAGCACATCTGGAATCCACCCCGGGACCTCTTCATCTGCTGGTCTTGCACCACCTTTTGATGATACCACCTCAGGGAATGGGGCTCATCCCCCACGGGAGCAGGTACGGACAAGATACCGTCACCCAAAGCCACGTCCAGGGATTGGTGCATAGAGAACTCCAAAAAGGGTTTGGAGATCTGCTACACCAGCTTGAGGGCCACTTGGCACAATTAGAGGGTCAGCCTCCCCCTCCTGCTCAGCCTCCAGCACAGCCACCTTCAGGGTCGTGAAGATGCAGTGGTGACTGCCCATGGGTGGGGACCTCAGTCCCACTGTTTCCATTTGGGGGCTCATGGGCTTCGGATTTCCAAACACCCCTACCCATCTAAGCTGTTTACCCCTAACGTGTCATATACCACCCCTGTATGCTGTCTTGTTTTTCTTCCTACCCAACCTACCGCCCCAAGTATAGCTATTATCCTTCCCCAACATCCCACTCTCACCTTAAAAAAGGGCACTCTGTTCCCCAAAAAAAATGAATTTGCCCCATACAAAGCTGTCCATTTTGCACACATGTCCACTGGACACATGTAATCTGGTCTAATTGGCATCACAACACATTATTGCTGTCATCACCCCTCTGCCAGGGGTTTGAGTGCCCCATTATACCTCCAAATTCAGAATATTTGCATAGCTGTTGCTGTAGAAGAAATGGACAGCTATGGCCCTTCCCTACACCTGTCCTGTACATCCCTAGCTGCTTTCCCTATTGTATTTCCCTTTTTTTCACCACTTTCCTATCACCTCTTTTTTTCTTTTCTTTTAAAGAAATTAACACACGGTAAGTGGTATTAAGCTGTTTTAAGCAGTAGTAAGTGGGATTAAGCCTGTTTGTTTGGCACTAAGCAATGCCTATACAGATTAAGCACTTTTAAGGGTAACTCTCTGTAAGCATATTTAACCGGACGTTAACATTGCTTACCTCTACGCAAACCAGATTACAACTGCTTAAAAGTGCCTTAATCACTCTGTATCCAACAGCCCTTGTTCTGACCAGCAACCAAATAATCAGCCCTTGCAAGGGCTTGAACCCAAGACCCTGCACACCATAACTACAGCAATTTACCACTAAGTCGTAGATATGTCTGATGTTTTTTTCAAACATATCAAGCAGCACAGTCATTCAACAGTAGTGAAAATGTATTTATATAAAGCCTTCAAGGAGTAAACATCACCAGAAATACATGCCTTAATCTCAAGAAGCAATTAACACCTAATTACATAATTGCATATACAGCCTCCAATTACACTCATCATTTAACCCCCATGGGATAAAGTATTACAGTTACTATTAATACATTGAAGTCTGTATATAACAACTGTCCTTTTATGAATGTTTCATCACACTGAGGAATAGCCGTTTTTAGAAACAGTACCTTGAGACCCACTACTGTCTCCATGGTGTCATTTATTCAAATGTACAGCTATAGAACTGACATTTCTTATCAGTAATTTGTCTGACATGTTCTAACAGCCTAGTTTTAAAACATGTTACTGTCCCCTACATAATATATGTTACAAGGCCATCAAAGAGCATTCTCTATACACATACCTCTTAAATGTACAGACTTCAACATGTTTCTCAGCCATTCCCCTCAGCAGGAATTACAGCACTAAATAATGATAGACCGGTATACCTATCCACCTACTACTGTATGACATCTGGACAAAGCCTGACATAACTGGTGGACAGAAGCCCATATACACAGCCATACATGAAATATTGGTGTTATACACTGAGAAGGTTGCTGGTGTTACTGGGTTTGTTGTAACATATCTTTTCTGAGGGATACAAAGTCAGAAGAACAAATGGATGTTACCATCTACATAATGCAATCACAGGAGTATGCTACTGATTTGCCAAGGACAACACCTGTCTGGGGAACAGCCCATACATAACAGACTAACCTGTGGCCATTATGTGGATGGCCCTACAGTTGACATCTATGCAATGACAGAACTTTGTCAGACTGAAACCCATGCAGACGTAGCATGTGCAGACAAACCTCATTAAACTACCAGTATTCCAAACATATAACAGCAACATTCACATTCTGCTCCTAAGTCTTGAACCTTCCCAACCATTTAGTTGGCTTGTCTCCAGAAGTCTTGTTGTAAGAGGTAGTAGCTCACACAACTCCAGGATGTCTTCCTCACAAGTAAGGGAAAGGGCCAACGCCCACATGGAGTACTCATTTATAAGAGTGGGTTGCCATGACATTGGCTATTGGAAGAATTATACAGCTGCTCTGCATGCAATTAGCAAGAGGGGAACCCCAATAGGTGCACAGACCATCACCTGGTCATGAGCATCACCTACAAAAGCCATGCTGCCACCTATTCAAACCAGGTCCATCCCTGTAGTGCAGAGAGAGAGAGAGAGAGAGAGAAAGAGAGAAATAACAAATGAAACATAAAGTAGAAAAGAGAAGAAAGAAAAAAGGTAAGTGGAACATGTAAGCAAGTAACTGAATATTATACTTGGTCTATAATAATGGAAAATATGATTTGGAGGAATATATGTCCCAACAAGACATGCTGTACTAATGTCCTGCTAAACAGATGCTATGGCCATAGCATCTGGCCCTCTCTGCAGTGGGAGATATCACAGACATACCTCTCAACTGTACAGATACTCACAGAATGTCCACATTTTAGCATCATGTATTTTTGTCTGTTCCTCTTGGATCTGTACTTTTCTGGCAAATAGCTGAAGATTGAAGTCATCCGGTAATGACAAACACTTGGGTTTAAGACTCCACATCCTTAAGAATATTCACTGTAATGTTTTCACTGTAATGCTAAATGTATCATTCTATGAACTTCCTATGTTTGTAACATGTATATTTAAAGTCTGTCCCTATTTATCCACCTTCATTTTAGGCATTGTCTAGATGTGATGCTCTGAGAGGTTGTGAGGTGGGATCACAGCTCAAAAGCCTGACTCACCTGGGGAAGGACAGCTCACATATTACAACTGCAGGAGTGTCTGTCAAACAGTTGTGACTGTGGCACTGCTAGGGCAGTTAATGGGATGTTTTGCATACCCATGTTACCTGTGATTATGAGTATGACACATGTTTCCCTTGTAAAGCTAAGACACCTATAGAGGGTGTGTGCATAGTAGAGTACTGTTGCAGACATGTGTGTTGAACTACATGTGATATATTGAATTAATAACATTCAACAGTACAATGTTCTGCTGGACAATAAGCACATTTGTGACTGATATCTGTTGTCACATACACATATACCTGCGTTATGTCAGTCAAACCATTGGAAGGTCTGTGAGCAATGACATTGTAACATACGAGTCTAATTATGACTGTTGGACATCTTTCAGGTTATCACAGTGGTGTCAAACCCTATTGTGCAATTAATGTACTAATGTATGGTGCAGCTATATTAATATAGTATCAATACTGATGTCTCTTTTGACACCTATTTATGTTTGCCATTGTCCAGATGTACTGCTGTAACAGGTTGAGAAGTATGATTGAGCAGCAAGACTGTACATTCAGTGTGCCATACTTACATTCAACAGAAATGTATACCAGGTATCCCCTGAGCACATGCATATATGCATATGTTCAGCTGGAAGGCACACAACTAATCACATGGGTTTCAAGCAGTCAGGTAAACAGGTTGTGTATGTTACACATGTCTGTAATATCAGTGACAGTGCATACAACAGACATATATGTGTACAGCTACTAGTGGTTGCATTGCCCTGACACTGATGTAGGTACTGGAGTAGGCATGATTATCAGGTATTAATCAGAGAAGTGTCCACCTGTGTTATGACCCTCTGTCCATGCCTACCACTACCAGCTAGTGTACACACCCCTGTTGGAAAGCAAGGTTTGCACACTGTATGATAATCAGACCACAGAAGATCATTTCATAATGTTTCTCATCTTGAATGGGACCCCTAACCTGTACAATTCCAATGGAATACAATCAAGGGTGTTTCTAGGAAGGTGACCAACTATTGCCAAGTGAAGATGTGCCATGATGTTAGAGTCCAGATCAAAATGGATGAATGCTGTAACTATCTCAAGAGGTGCATACACAAGTTTAAGGGTGTGTACACTCATTCAACTGGCTTATTGTACTGAGTATTATTTCCATATGTTTTCTCAGACCAGATTGTTATGTTTTCAATTGAATTGTACAGGCTATAGGTCACACTACAGGTGGAAATTGTCATAAAATGCGTTATTGTGGTGTCATGTTCCATTTGCAGAAATACCAGGCAGTGTATCAGGGGTGTCTACCCTTCATATTCACTGTAGCTATATGGACACAGCAGTACCTGACCTGTATATCCAGCCTCCACCAAGGTAGCGTAATCCCCTTTGGTGGACAGCAGCAATACACAAACCACATAATAGGTTGTTACATTGGCTGTACAGGGACACATAGGTGATTGCAACAACTTTGAAGTAAGTCCACCTATATCTGAGCAAGCAGGTAAGTTCACAGGTGATGTACTGTAAGGCTGACTATGACTATGAATCGGACATATCCACACCACCAAGGACAATTGTAACCGTGTCTCCACATATGTTATAAGTCTCAGATGAAACAACACACTTCACACTGTACTGGGGGTAAAGAATACCTCATACACACATGCCATGGATATAGGCAACCTGCATCTCACATATTAGGTGGGAACATTGCCACCCTGTTCACCCCAGTTGTACATGGAGATATGCACATCAACCACACTCCTCCACACAGCATTGGTGAGCATGTATATATTGCCTACTGATGGCAACAACAGCATGTCTCCATGGGGCATAATAACATCAGTGTCTCCCTCCTACATGAACTCAGGCATGTGCTCAGAGCTCCACCTCACACCACAGTCAAGCACAGACCTGCCACCATCCACACACCATCCACATGGAAGATGACCACTGTCAACCCTCTACACATAAAAGAATGGAGGATAGAGGATTATGCAATCAAGTGTCCAACACTGGGGGGAATAAGATAGCTCAGGGACAGGTGTGTAATGCAAGCTGCTATAGCCATGATAGCTTGGAGGTTTGCAGTGTAGTCTGGATTATTTCCAAGTAATATCCCCTGTTGATGTGCATTTTGACAACTGTATAAGGTCCTGTGACCTTTTCCTGTTTATGTCTTCCAGGTAACATCCAGAGTGCTCACCTACCAACATTCTCTGTTGGGGAAACAGACATCATCACCCAATACGTGACTGGACATTATGCCCTGTTATGTGGACAGAAAGCAGAAGATGTGCGGAAGAGGACTGCCCTGTGGAACAATGTGGTCCACAGGGTAAATGATGCCAGCCTGCACAGCAGAACTTATGTGCATGTGCAGCATTGGGCCACCAACCTCAAATGCCATGCCCATCAATGGGCTGCTGCTGTAGTGAGGGAACTGCTAGCCACAGGTGGGGTCCTAGCCATCCAGCCCCCACTGACACCCACCAAGGAGCTCCTCACTACACTTGGGCCATACACAGAATGCATAAGCCATTACACTGAGGGAGGCATTGTTCAGGTCGGTTGTACACACACACACACACACACACACACACACACACACACACACACACACACACACACACACACACACACACACACACACACACACACACACACACACACACACACACACACACACACACACACACACACACACACACACTGGATGAGGAGTGTGCAGGTAAGAGCCCAGTGGGGATTAGTACACTAATGTATCAGACATACATGTATCTGTATTGTATTGTATCTACATGCATGCATCAGGTCTGATTGCAGTTGTGGATGGGGTTTTCTAATGCACAGAGGTGCACATCTATGGTGAGGACAGGACATTGTATATTATTGCGGTTAGTACTGTAGATGTGCAGACATGCTGCATCCATCCTATACCAAGGCCACGTGTGCATCTGCTGAGAATAACTCCCTCTCACAACTACCTAGGACCCTCTAGTCTGCATATGGGACAACAGCCTGAAGCTGGTGAGAATTACGTTGTTCTGCTGTTGCCTGGCAATACCCCAAGCATGTGAAGTGCATGCAATGTACCATGCACACAACCATCAGTAATAGCTATATTGCTTTATGTAATATCTATATTGCTTGTTGTGCATGTTCACGTGCTGGGGTTAACTGTATTGCATCACAGTGATCACCACTGGGGCCTAACTGATGTGAATTCAACATTCCTGTAGCATACCTCGCAACTTGTCAGTGCCAAGACGTCTGGACAGAAGCCAGCAAATTGTGCTGGACAAATGGCCTAAGGTAAGGTCATGCATGACACATTACTGGTATACAGTGGAGATAAATTGTGTACACACACCTCTTAAGATGCAAGGTGTTCCTGTTACATACAAATTAGAACCACAGTATGACAGTCCACACCTCTTCCAGCCTTTAATCTGACCCATAACAGGTACAGTTCACTTGTAAAACCAAGCATTTGTACTCATGTATTGCATCTACAAGGCAGGCCACCTGTCAGGGTGGCAGACGTCCTATCAGCATGATGTTTCAGTCAGATATGATACCTCATGCTGCCATATGTGTCAGTACACTCACTGTCGCCTATTTGGCTATGATATCACATTCATGGACATTGTTAAGGCACACAGACCACTTCTGATCATGTATAGGTTTCAAACATATGGATATTCCAGACACATCTGTACAGAGGACTGTACAATGGTTTAATCTGCTGCATGTGAGGCAGATGCTGTTGCCACACTATATAAAGTAATGGCAGCGGGAGGTGGTCACCAGCCATGTATGGTATACACATCAAAATGGTATAAGCCACAGATGATATGATCCTCACACACACAAACAGTTGCCAGCATTAGGATTAGAAATCCCACCTATCTAGGTATGCTTACTATAGTGCTATGTTGTTATCAGATGAGCCACAGAGCTTATACATTTCCACCTTTTCCAAAGGTACTTCTAAGGTGGATGACATCAACAGGTCTAGTCTAAAGGGTAGTACACAGGTCAAAAATTGTATGAGCCAGACAGTACATGATTCACACACACATTTGCCAGTATTGAGATTAAAACTCCTGCCTATCTAGGTATTTGTACTATAGTGCTACCCAGTTATGATACGTGCCACAGAGCTTAAACATTTCCAACTCAACCAAAGGTACTTATGAGGTGGATGACATCAACAGGTCTAGTAAATTGGAGTGAAGTGAAGTCTAAAGGATAGTACACAGGTCAAAAATGGTATGAGCCAGACAATACACACCTGTCAGTATTGGGATTAGAGCTCATGCTTATCTAGGTATGTCTACTATAGTGTTACACAGTTATCGCACGTGCTACAGAACTTACTGAACTTTCACATGGCCAAACCTGCTGATTACCACAGCTTTGCAGTTAAGTATTACAGGTGGAAGATAGTTTACCTTCTGTTCCACCTGTACATCATGCTAGTTCTTTCTGTCTTGCACTTCAACTAGCATTATGGCTTGGCACCTCACAAGGTTATTGTATTATGAAGTGTGGCACACCTGTGAGATGTCAGCAGTACTCATTCATCACAGATGTTGCCCAAGTACTTACTAGTTATGTCCACCCCTCCTGGAATGTTTGAAGGGTGGTTATCTGTGCTTTCACCCATTACCCAGGTACATATGTTCATTCTGGGGCACTGTTGCAACTGCCACATGTACACAGACAGTCTTCCCTCTAAACTCCAAACACTCAGACCTGTGAGGGTTGCCCATATATCACCCAGTGTGGACATATGCACTCTCCAGCAAAGACTGGACTAAGAGGTCAAGAGGATAAGATCAACACCTGCACCACACCATGTGGAACATGTAGCTCACCATGACACCCACTTTGACAGCCATGACATACAGTAAAAAGCCACACATCCACCTTCCCAGAGGCACTCAATGGACATCTATCCAAACAGCACACACCAGCAAGGCAGACACCCACTCAGACACCATGACATGGCACATGCCAAGGGACACATATTTAACCTACACAGTGTGCCCCCAACCTAAGCCCCTAAGGCTAACCACCTTGCACAATACAGTGATCATAGACAACTCAATACTGAGGCACACACATCCCACTCACTAGGTTGAGTATGGAGTGGGTAACAGCCAAATATCAATCACATGCCAGCATCTAACACATGACACAGCCAGTCATGTCACTACACAACAACTACTAGTATCACTCTGTATCCAAGTGGGTGTGAATGACTTGGGACACACCTCCCTGGACTACATGACAGGAGACATTGTTGAACTCTCTGATTATGCAGTTCAGGCAGTTGTGACAGTAGCCCTGGGCAGTGTACCCCTGTCACCCAGAATGATGCTGCAGTACTATCATCAGATGGTTGACTGCAACATTGGCTTACATGTTGTGTGTCATTCTCAGGGGATCCGGGACCTCTCTGCTTGGGGATGGCATGATTGACAGAACCCAATGACTTGCCACAGATGTCCTACTTGTCTTGCCACCCCTATGGTGCCTTATTAGGCAGTCTTCCTAATGTTATTACCACCATAACAGTTACACATGCATTCAATCTAAGAGTCATGCTGCTCAACAGTGGACATCTAACTGTCAGGATGCAGTCACTCATAGCAGTTGTTGGAGTGGATAACACATGTCTGCTGTAATCTAGAGGTGGTTCACAGCAACAGACAGTAGACCTGCAGTACCAGGCTATGATGCATTCCACAGCTGTCAGACCCCAAACATGGATCACACCTCACCTCCACAAGTGATGTTGTCTCCATATTCATTATGGATAGGAACATCTCTTGACTAGTATCCCATCATAATGTATTGGAGATACTTCTGGTACAACTGCCTTGGGGTAATAGTGCAATCCAGACCATAGCCTGCTATGGGTCCACATCTATGTCCCTAGACTGTCAATGCACATTCCTTAACACCCTGCCATCTCATATGGTCCAATGCAACATTGACATAGTATGAGTCTTCAACTACCCCTACATCACCTGGGGAATGTAGCCAATTGCCAGTACAGTGGCCCAATACCACTGGGATTCATTTCCATTGCCCTAGACCAGCTCATACTGACCCCTGGTAGAGGATGCAACAACCTTGACCTGTGTTGACCACTTAAATATGGGACCGTTGCTCATCCCCAGATGTCAATCACTGCATGGTGAGATTCACACAGGCTGTAATCAATGTGGAACTCAACCTTTCAGCCACATCCTCCACAAAGATAACCACCTGGCAAAAACTCTCCAAAGCTGACTTTGCAACCGTGAAAATAGGGGTGGATGTCTTTACTGCACCCATAGCAATGGGATGTAGCTGCATGACTGTGGAATCATAAACATAGGCACTGTACAAACAGGTACATGAATGCATGGTACTAGCCAGAGCCAACAGAACCCAGACACACTGTCCTCCAAGCACTGGGAGACAATGTGATGGTCACCTGCCAATACTAAAGTGTACATCAAAAGGAGGACACTGTTGCAGGGAAAGGTGGTGTTCTATGACTGTTGAACTCCCTTATTAGCCTCAAACACAATTTTGGATCTCTCATGGAGTCCCCGACAGGCATTTATGGCAGCAGAGATGCAGCAGACACTAATGACAGTCACAACAGCCTTGATAATCACATCAACAACCTCCACAGAATTAAACACAAGTGCTGCGAGTTACTGCACAAAACTAACACCTATCCTGAGACAACAGATATTGGCCACAGTCTTGGCAACTCATTCATTGCCAGCTTTACCTCTCTCTCCCCCCACAGGTGTAGTGCTGAGTGAATGTGTTCTCACATGCTGCATCCCATTTCTATTCTAGGCATCTGTGTGTCACCGGGATGTTTCCCTGCAGCAAGGCCACAGGGCATGACAGTGTGGTGACACATCCATCATGTCATAGGCAGGGTACAGTATGTGCATGGTAATTCCCAGTCTGTTACACAGTGATTGCATATGCCTCACAGATTATAGGGCTGAGGGTTGTACATAGATACATGTTGATATACAACATCTGTTGTAAAATGGAGAATGATATATGTTCTGGTTTGGGAACACCTCTGATTGATAATAACTACAGCCCGAGGGGATATTCATCAACCAAACACACTGGGATTACTATTCACACACACACACACACACACACACACACACACTTGCCAGTACTGAGATCCGTAGGTTCATTGCTTCATAGGTGTGTAGTAGATGAATGGGTCTGAGGCTCTACAAGCCTAGCCCAAGAGAATACCGTAGCATCAGGCCACATGACAATAGTCCCCAGCGTGTCTCAGCAGTATTGTCACTGGAGTGGTCCCCCGGGGTGGTTATTTTATTCTCCATCCACTTATCCAGGTTTCTATTTTGGGTGGTCAGTGATGTGCACTGCTTCGCATGTATGTGATCTATATTCCATAACATGGACAGTGCCTGGGTTGTGCATGTCCCACATGCATGTTCTTTGATGTATGGAAGTGTGCTTGAGGACTCTGGGGCATGTTGTGTTGACAGATTGGTATCTTCTGATGTAGCATTCCTGACCTCATTTGGTCAGACTTGGCTATGTAACTGAGGTAGTGACTGCACCTACACTGACAGTATGGTATGGGTATTCGGTGGAGTTAGTGGTGTCTGTCCATACAGGGCATGTGTATAAGGCATGGTATTCTCTTTGTGGGGTACATTTGCAGACTCTACAGTTGTTGCAGGCGTCCAGTGGGGAACATGGCAAAAGGGCCACTACACGCATTGATTGGGCTACTGAGGGGATGGAACAGGGTGCCATGTCCTTTTACTTGCTGGATAACACACATTCAGTCAGGAGATGTAACAAATCAAAGTACTTTCTGATGTCAGTGGCACTGTTGTGGTTAACAGGCATGTAGTCCACTCTAATCACACTGTGGGTACTATCTGTGAGGCAATATGCAGGGGAACTGCCAATATAGTGGTTGTTGAATAGCCAAGTTTGTTTGTGTATGATACAGGGGTGGAGAGTGGTCTCCGAGTAATAGAAGGGTTGCCTATATTGTTCACTAATCCATACTGTCACATTTAAGTCTGTGATTTGTCCACACCAACCTCTACGGTGTTTGACAACTATTGGCCTTGTAATGTGGACATCGTGACATATACTACATCCTCCACATAATAATTTAGCAAAACCCGCCCCCCCCAATGGAGCCTGTTATCACACAATCACACCGACCCCCACACAGGGCACTGATGACATACACACACACATATACACTTGCCAGTATTGAGTTTCAAACCCCTACCTAGCTATGTATTGCTACTCCAGTGTATTGCATTTATCGCATGCGCCACGGAGCTTATAGGATGAATGTTGTCCCAAGGTACTTTTAAGGTGAGGAACATCACCAGCCCTTATAAATATTGGCATTGGGGGATGTAGTGGTTGAGAGATTCCAAAAAATATTTTAGCCTACACACACATTTACATTTGTCAGGGGTGAGATTCAAACCTCTAACTATCTTTTCGGACCATTATGGTTACACATTTACCACATGCAGCACTGACCTTACATGGTTCAGGTTTGCCAACAGGTACTTCTAAGGTGGATGATATCTGCAGGACTGCTAATGTCAGGCACTGAGATTGTAAATGGGGCTAAAATCTTTGAGGTACGGACATACATATGTACACACAAACACTTGCTAGGGATGAGATTCAAACCCATACCTTTGTTGTTATTGCTACTATAGTATACCACATTTATCGCACATGCCACAGAGCTTACAGGATGGATATTGTCCCAAGGTACTTCTAAGGTGAGGAACATCATCAGCCCTTGTAAATACCAGAACTGGGTGATGTAGTGGGTGAGAGATTCAAAAAAATATTTCACCCTACACACACATTTACCAGGGGTGAGGTTCAAACCTCTATCTATCTTTTTGGACCATTATGTTACATATTTACCACAGGCACTACTGAACTCACATGGTTTACAGCTGCCAACAGGTACTTCTAAGGTGGATGATATCTGCAGGACTGCTAAAGTCAGGCACTGAGATGTGTACTGGGTGTAAATGGGGCCAAAATCTTTGAGGTATGGACATACATATGTAGACACACAAACACTTACCAGGGATGAGATTCAAACCCATACCTATATAGTTATTGCTACTACATTGTTCCGCATTTAACACACACACCATGGAGCTTACATGTTGGAGAGTTGTGCAAAGGTATCTTTGAAGGTGAGTGACATTAGCAGCAGTGCTAAAGGAGGGGGTAAGGGAAGTGTTGTAAGTGTGAATGACTACAAAATCAGGTCTCTACAAGGACATACACACTTTCTCACACAAACACTCACATTTACACAGTTGCCAGGACCAAGATTGGAACACCTACCTAACTCGTTTGCTACACTATAGTATTACACAGTTATCACAAGCACCACGGAAGTTATATGCTGGAGAGCTGTCCAAAGATATCTTTGAAGATGAGTGACATCATCAGGAATGCTGAAGGAGAGGTACAGGAGATTTAGTGAGTGTGAATGGTCTCAACCACATTCATCTATAAACTCACACACACACACTCACACAACTTTACATTTGACATGACTGAGATTACAACTGCTACATGGATGCCTATTAGTACTGTAGTGTTACACAGTTAACACAAGCATCGCTGAAACTATAGGACTGAGGGCTAACCAAAGGTATTTCTACAGTGAATGACATCAGCACATCATGTGATATAGGCCAATGGGATGTGTAGTGGGTGGGACAGGCCTCATAATGGGATTCGTTCTGTCGCTATCTGTCTTTCTCTTCCCCACATCTCTGTGTGTGTATGTTTGACAAATTATATTATGTTGGCCTTAGATATATGTGTGTATTCCTATCCAATGTGTATGTGTGAAGTATCAATGGTGTACAATTTGGTGTCTGTGCACAAACAGCTATGAATAACCGATATCTGTAGTCCACTGTGTTGTGAGACATGAGCTCCATTTCTCTAAGTGTAGGAGCATGCCCAGTATGACCTTCTATACTGAGTGTGTGCATCCATTCCAGAGAGGTTTGGACTCCAGTTCAGGGTTTTGTGTGCTACAGCTACACCTAGCAAACTGTTTCTGCAGGATATCTGTAGATACCGTATTTCTTTCTAAATAAGACTTAACCAGGGATTAAGGCCTAGCATGGTTTTATCCAGGGTGTTCATGATATAAGCTCTACACCAAAAATAAGCCCCAGTTCCAATTCTTACTGTAACCTAATCATCATTCACACTTTACAGTTGATATCCTTGGCCATAAACCCACGCAGGTGTACTTTAATTGGTCAAAGTGCAGACAACACATGGGAAGCACGCGCTCATGGTAACGAGCAGCTATGGTAGTGTCTTCCCTTCATAACTGGTGCCATTTTGTGTTGCCACTCCGGTCATGTAAGTCTTCAATTAACCCCCCCCCCCCCCAGACAAGATGAGTGCAAAAAGAAAGAGCTATTCCATTGAGTACAAGAAAGGAATCATTGAGGACTCCTGTGGAAAGAACCTGACGGCTTTCTGTAAACAGAAGTTAGATCTCCGAATGGTCCAAAAATGGTGAGCAGCATACCTTAATCTCAGTCAACAGGCTGATGAGGGAAATGCTAAATACTGTAAGTGTGGATCAGGTCAGCAACCATTATATCCTGAGCTTGAAGACATCATCTGTGAGTGGATTGTTAACAGGAGAGCAAAGACTTTGGTTGTGCACTGGGCTGATATTCAAGCATTTGCCCTTGCAATAGCACCACAGTTAGAAATATCCGCAGAAGAATTCAAAGCATCACAACATTGGCTGGATGGCTTCCTTCACCGATATGAACTGTCTCTAAGAAGATCAACAACACTGTTCAAGCTGGAAGATACTGAAGTTATTAAACGTGCAGTTGTGTTCAGGTGCTTTGTTGATGGCATTGACTTTTCTAAATACTAACTCTCAAACATGATAGCTATGGATGAAACTGCAGTGTTTATGGGCCAAGGATCTCAAACTACAATTGATCAGAGGGGTGCCTCATCAATCTACATTCCCTCCACTGGTTACAAGAGTGTATGCGTTACCTGTATTTTGGCAATTCATCTAGATGGAAAGAAAACCCCACCTCTAATCATTAGTAAGAGCAAGAAAGATAAGATTGAACGTGTTTCAGGCATTTACATTCTTGAAACCGAAAAAGCCTGGTGCACACAAGTAGTTTATAAGGAAGTGGGTTGATGTAATGCTGCCACTTGTTTTGCGAGGAGGCGAAAGAGGTCTGTTAGTCTCGGATTCAGCCAGCACTCACCGTTCTAAAGAAACAAAGAAATTCCTAGCACGGAGGAGAATAGATCAAATAATGATTCCCGCAGGAATGACTGCCTATCTCCAGTCACTTGATATTGCAATAAACAAGCCATTCAAGGACCATTTGCGTATGGAACTCAATGACTACATTGAAAATAGAATGTAGAGAAATCAGCATGGAAACTTTGTGAAGCCTAGCCTGCAAGAGGTCGTGACTTGGGTGAAAAATTCATGGGATAAAATCACTGACAGCTGTGTTGTCAATGCACTACGAGCAGGGTACTTGGACAAGCAGTGCTCATTTAAGGAGAGCTCAGTTGTTAGGCATGACAGACTAGGGCCAATGGTGCTACAGGAAATGGAGTTGTAAGAAATTCAGGCCAAAATTGAGGGGTTGAACACTTATGACAATGTCCCAGAAGAAGATGACATGACTGTATTTGAATAATTCCGAAAGCCAAGGTGCAGATATTCTGGACTTGAAATGTGTGTTGCACTTTTTATCTAGAATTCACACAGAACTGTCAACCCATTATTAGAACTGTTCTCCAGTAATAGAAAAGTTCAAAATAAATGTCAATTTGTGCACATGAATAAATGTCGATTTTTGTACTTGAAGAAATGTTGATTTGTGTTCATTAATTAATGTCAATTTTTGTACATGAATAAATGAATAAAGGTAGATTGTTGTACAGTGCAGGTAAATAAGGCATCCCCTGATAGTAAGGCTTAATGCGCATTTCACTGGGATAAAGAATAAAAGACCCTGTCTTATTTTTGGGGAAATACAGTAGGTTGTCAATATGGAGACACAATGGGTTTAACATACAGGGGATATTGTAACTATTGCTGTCTGTGCTGCTTGTGTGACATGTTTGGTTGTAGCATAGATATTCTAACATATGTACTGTGATGTTTCATGTCATCAACTACTGACAGTTATCATTCTTTGCTCACAGTTATTTACCGGGAAATACAAGATGAATGAAGCTGAGACCAATATTCTGAGGCATATAGACTACACATTCTGGCACACACCTGCCATTGTGGAGGGGTAGCTAAAGGCAATAGACTGCTGTTTCTGTGTAAATGGTGCAGCACCTTGTTAGTATGCTGCCTGGGGTTCCCCTCCTTGTGCTTTTTTCAACTTTACGGAATGGCCATATCCTGCTGTGGCCATTCCTCTCAGCTGTACAGATACACCCAGGTTATCCAGAGGCAGGACTCATATATCTGGTCAGTTTACCTTCACATTGTGGTTTACAAGTGGTTTTGTGGCTATTCATTCATGGGTTTGCAGTCAGGAGTAGTATGGGAAGACATTAGAGTTTCAGACTTCACACACTCCATGACATTCATGCTTTTACCCTCCCTCTGTTATTCTCCCCTCCACCTAACATTATGTAAGCAATATCTCAGCGATATCCCTATAGTTGGGCCTTTATCCCAGTAGCATTTATGGCCTGATCCACAGTCCTTACAGTAGGACATGGGGAGGGATGCTATTGGCCTTTGCCAACATGGCCTTGCAATTGTTTTCTGTTTACTGTTAGGTTGTTAGTTGGGACCCCCTGACACTCCATACATTGGTACTATGGATGAGGCATGGGCCTTTGCCAGAGGACTGTAGGCCATTTCAGGGTGTTGCAGGCCATCTGTTACTGCATTTCTACATGGGATTGTGGGGGTGGGGGGGGGGGGTGCACACCTGCAGACTTTAATGTTTGAAATGACTGTACTGGTATTTTGGTCACTCTGTTGGCTTCCATTTCATACTGTATTGTGACCTATCATGCAGACAGGAGGCATATCAATAGAGTGCACGTTAGATCTTAATGGCATATATTTCAGTTTAAGACTTTTTACCCTTCAGAACTAGAATGCAACTGCCAGACCTGTTGTAGCATGTCTGTGTAGGTCTGGTGGGGGGGTGTTCACCATTGCCATCATTTGGGGGCCTTAGCCCAGCCTTTCTTCATGGTCATCTACACCTGTCCTGCTGGGTGAGGCTGGTGGTGGATATGTGACCCTCATTGACATCCATGTACGTGACCTATTGACAGGCACAGTTCTTTGGGCCATCACATGTACTGCAGTGGGGGTTGTCACCTTGTGTAGTGCTGCCTAGTATGTTGGCACCGGTATTTGTTATGAATTTCCTGCTGCCCCATATAGCTGCCTGTGAGACTGCCATGATATCCCCAGTTGGTCTTTGGAAGGTACCTGTGGCTAGTATTCTTAAGACTTGGTATCCACTGGGATGGGTTCCCCTCTATTAGTTCTGTGTATAAGGCGTGGCCTGCACAGCTCAACGATTTGCTGTAGAATGTCCCTGTTCACCCTATATTGCTGTACTATCTGCAATGTAGGCCTGGTAGGTTACCCTGGGTCTGTACACCCTTCTCCTCCTCCTCACTGTGGGCTGGTTGTCAGCATTCTCCTCCTCACCACCCTCAGTCTCTAGCACATATTGATGGAGTAAAGCAGCAGCAGCCACTAAAATTTTTAGTTTGTTTTGCCAGTTAAAAATCCCCCATCTGTGTACACTGGTGGTTTAGAGTTTGTGGGAAAAAACAGTCTGTAGGGTGTTTGCATAGTTTCTATTAGTGTGCTGGACTGCTGCATGTGTAATTGGCTGATTCTGATACATTCAACCTGCCAGCTATGCTAGTTCTCCTTGGTTGCCTTCCTAGTGCTGTTTCCCCTTCCCAGTTCCTCCCTATTTAAGACCTGAGGTGCGCTGCTCATACCCGGTACTGAAATGTAAACAGTGCTGCAATTTCCTCTTTTTTTTCCTTTTTTTTTTCTGTTCAAAACCCGATGAGCAGCGCACATACCCATTTATGCTATGTACACACTGCTCAGGCACACCTGACACACCCCCTTCCTTAGCTGTGGTTAGCTAAGGGCAAACATGGGCAACAGAGCTCCAATGAGCTTACAGCAAGCATGACACACCCCCTTATGAAGTCATTCAGCTCTTATACTTGCACTGCTGTATTGCTGCACCTACACGGTTAGGTACAAGCTGACACTTTGAATAAATCTGTGATTCAGTATAACTCCCCTCATTTGCATACCCCAGTGTGTAAGTCCTTAGCTACTGCACTTAGACGGACCCTTCCCCCTTGACAATCAGTGCTCCCTAGTATTGGTTACAATCTGCATGCTATTGACTTTAATGGCAAAATGTAGAATTATCTTAAAATTGACTTTTCTCATTTTTTTTCTTTTTTTTCGGTACGATCCCTTTTGCGCGCTGCTGCCCTAAGCTTAAACAGCCGTGATCAGACAAAAAAAAAAGTTTAATTTTATAAAAAAATAAACTAGTATTAATGCCAATGGCTTATATTTGGCCATTGGCATGTGTGTTTGACTGTAATACTTGCTTTCCACGAGATGTCGTGCCTCCGTTTGCTCAGATGCAGAAATATATTTAGTTACTAACTGAATACATTTCTGCTCTGATAATGTTCCTGCACGGAGTCCAGCCAGCTTCACGGATCACAAAATCATCTCATTTGCATGGTTTTTACCAGTAAATGAGGTGATTTGCATCCCACACAGCTTTCCATGGAGGAACAGTGTAGGGCCGCTCATGCATGTGAAAGCAGCATTTTCCTGGATTGCTCAGCAGCCATTTTCCATGCAGGAGCTCCCACACTGTTCCTGCATGGAATTCAGTCATTCATGAATCCCAGGGTATACGTTGCAAATAAAATCAAATGCCATATGCTCTGCAGGCTCAAATGGCAATATTAATTTTAAATGTGTTTTAAATAAACGGAGGCAAAAGACCAAATACTAGAAATGATTTTAAAGAAGGGGCATGACTGGTTTATGTCCTGTGGTTTAAGATGAAGTTATAAAATGATTTTAAAGAAGCGACTTGATTGGTTATGATTTTTTTCCTGTTATAGTTTTATCTTGTAGTTAGAGTCTGAAGTGTGAATGTGAACAGATGAAAACACTCACTCTGTGTGCAATAAATGTTGGCTTGAAGGAACAACACAGTGGATTTTGGATTTTTTCTTTTTTTATATGCAGTCATTAGGCATACAGTCCAGAAGACCACTAATGAGTTTAGCCCAAATTTCCAATTGCCTGAAAGCAATGTCTGGTTAAATGACTTGCTCAAGGTCACACATTAGGCAAATAAAGTTAGTAAGATTCCAGCCCTGCAACTTTGGCACAGGAAGCAGCTCATTAACAAGTCAGATCTTTAGTTTTCTACACTAACTGTCAAACAGGGCCTGTAGTGCACTATACCCTGAAAATGTACTCCCACGACAGTGCCCAGAGCAGATAAGCAAAAAAGAATATATGGATGATTAATTATAGCATTCCCATTCAGTCCTCCCCAAAAGAGTCTGGACATGCAAACCTAACAAATGCAATAATAGGACAACTTTTGCCGAAACAAAATGGTCCTTGCTTTGACTGTCATCATTAGCATGTGATCTTATTATAACCATATCAAACAATGATGCTACATATGCAAATAAATTTGTTCCCTCCATACTGCCCTAATACAAGATACAATGTGCAGTCCTGCCCTGAAGAGCATATGATGTAAGATATACTATAATATCCATATAAGAGAGTAGTATGCTATCCATATAATTAGCACAGGATCCAAGCATACACAAATTTATTTGCATGGATGACACAGTATAATTCAACCCATGTAAACCTGCTGAAACAGCCACCATACTAGGTTAGATTTCTCATGGCCTAATATCCAAAGCTAGTACCCATTTGGTACTACCATACATTAGTGCATACAGTGCATAACTAACATTGTTTATTACCAACATATATTTCTCTGAAGAGCAGTATGAGTGGATGTTGCAGATTGTTAAGAACCTAGGAAAATACAGTGCACAGTATGTGAAATATGACTCAGGCAGTCACTGACTGCCTCCAGCAGTGAGATGCAATCCTTGTATAAGGATTCTAATCTGACAGTATTGTTGCTTCTAAAGTTGCGAGTCCTCAGATCCAATTTATTAAGATTTTAATATTAACTTTTATCTTAATAAATTGGATCTGAGGACTTGCAACTTTAGTGCTCCTTTTTTGGGTATTCAGTTTAGTTTTGAGCACTATTGCACCACCTATTTGGTTTTAGTATTGTTGCTTCTAACCTAATGTTATGAGAAGGTATAGTTTTAGTAAATTTTGCACGCTGCACATCACCCATTTTAGACAAGTTTGAATACAGTATATTTAAAAAATGCTGAGATACTGCATGAGACACTGGTAATGTTCTTTTATCTTGGGAGGTATACAGGGAGGTTCTTTCATGGATGCTGTGGTCCATACCAAATAATAGATGCCTGTCAGGTCTTAGCAGTAGAAATAAGGAAAAGGGTGGTAACACAGAAAAGAAGTAACATAATCAGGCACAGATTAGGAAAGGGCAAATGCAACAGCTTAGTTGTATTGAATTGGAGTAAATTCCAAAAAAAACAAATGCCATTTGACTGAAACCAAATAAGTGAAAACCTTTGAATGAAATGTCAGCACAGAAAAGTTTAAATAATGGTACATATTTTGCATAGCTCTCAAGTCCCCCTGTAACACCCATGTAAGGACTATCACACACACACACACACACACACACACACACACACACACACACACACACACACTGAATAATATATTATCAATCAGAAGTCATACAACTTTGCAATAAGGAAAAATATATTAGTTTTTGCAAAAGTAAATATTTCATTCTTACATAAAGGTTATAACCTCGGAATGAGACTATATTATCAGAGGCTACGGGAGACAAGTTTACTGAGGAGGAATAATTCCCATATGAGAAATCTAGCTGGTCCATTCCTGCAAAAAAAAAAGTTTCAGTCAAATAGTTTTCAGTTAATTGCTTTCAGTCAGATGTATCTCCGTGTTTTGATCTCCAGTCTAATTGACGAGAGAAGCTGAAGCTCCAGAAAAACCTGGTGAAACAGCAACAAATTTTAGTACTCAGAAAGTACAAGTTTATATATATATATATATATATATATATATATATATATATATATATATATATATATACACACACACACACACACACACACACACACATATACATACATTGTGCTTGATATATGTTACATAGTAGGGTCTTAAAAAGTCATGTATTAAACATCTCATCAATAGTCAGTTGAGATGTATACTATATATATGGCCCAGTATAAAAAAGTAGTGAAGGTGTATTAGGTACTGATATATAACGCACTGTATGCATAGGTCATTAATGCTCCTATATAATAGAAGTGGTAAACGTACCTGTAGGACATGCAGCTTCACTGTCATATTTGTTGTTAATGTTGTCGATGATAACTTCCCCTGCTCTCTGTATGCCACCCTCTGTGATCCCTGACCATAACCATATTTATTATTACATTGCATATGATGAAGAGCACCTGATAATATTCATATTTGCAGGAGAAGGGTTCATAGGTTGTACTAGGCTATCAGCCCTAGGGTCTATACAAGCCTAGCCATAACAATTCCCTGGCTATTTCTTCCCACACTATTTATTAATTTGACAGACAATCAGGGTAAGTTGTAACAATACAGACCCATATGTGGTCTCCATTTAAAACACTACCTTCAGTGGGAGGTATCAGATGATATAGTTTAATGATCCCCTACTCCAACTGTATTGCACTTCATTTCAGTTTCTCCAAGTGTTTTGGGTTTCCAGTACCATGATGGGAATGGACTCTATTCCTAAGTCAAAGTATGATTAAAGATTGTGAAATGACTATAGTTTCAATCTTTGATGTTAGTCAAAAGTGTAGATTATAAGTGGTGTATAATGTTTGCAGATGGGAGTGTGTCACTATGGTTTGTGATGTAAAATGTTTACAACTAAGATTATGCCGGTGTGGTTTGTTTCCATTTATATAAATGCATGATTGCTTTTTTGTAAGTGATGATTTAATATGCTACTTTTGACTTCTTTTCATGGACTACTGTATCTGGCTTTCTCTCATCTATATTTTTTAACTGCTGGTAATGGGTGATCCCATATGACATAAACTCTCTTCTCTATAATGCTTTGTGGCTTATGTTTCCCTCTATAATGCTTTGTGGCTTATGTTTCTAATGTTTCTCAGCTACTTCAGTATTGTAATGTTTGCTCAGTGTTTGTAAAATATGTGCCACATTATTATGCCTTTTGGTATACATGCCTTTGATATTAGTGTCCCACACCCAACAGCAAGATGTGCGACTGTTTCCATTTCTGTTTTACAGAACCTGCATTTGTCTGTTTCCCCCACATGTTCAATGGATTATGTAAACCAACATGTACATAATCCACTGTCCTGGGCCACCGATATTAACCTTTCATCTTTTGGTTTAAGTTCATATCTCCTTAAACATTCTTGCATCAAATCCTGATCAACATGAGGTTTACCCAGATATTTTCTGTACTTGCAACTATATTTCTGCCTTTCCTGCATTTCTTGTATTCTCATATGATCCTTCTCATTATATTATTTCTTTTGTTTTTAGCACATTCAGTTGCTGACTGATTTGTGTTTATGTCTGGTAGGATTTTGATTCTCATTCAACAATAAGATGCTTCCACTAAAGCAAGGAAGTCATCTTAGACTTTTCTTCATGTTTTTAAACTTTCATTGTGTTTGAATCTGGAAGAGTCAGCAGATATGTATGCAGTCCTATGACTGCAGATCTATCCATACCACCTTCAGAACTAGGGATATATAATCTTGGTATACACTGATTTTTATATATATCATTTGATAAGCATGAAGCACTTTATGTGTTTTTCTGTCCATCTGATTCAATACCTTTTGGGGCCATTCAATCACTCCAAAACTGTAAGTTAGAACAAGAAGACCAAATTGGTTTATAGCTTTGATTTTGCTCCTAGATGTCAGAGCTGTTTTCAGTATTAACTTTAGTCTTCTAAAATATTCCTTAATTTGTTTGCGTTTGTTCATGTTTTATTACTGATGCTTTATCATTTCACAAATATTTATACAGTCCCTCCTGCTCAAGTTTCTTATCACATTCCTGTCCCAGACTGATTTTTCTGGGTCCTGCAGCCTTCCTGCTTTAATTGTTGCTTTTGCACAATTATCAAGACCAAGTAGCATTTTTATATTATCTGGGAAAGTTTTGAGCACTTGCAGTTGTGTTTTCAGCTCCTCAACTGATGAACTGTACATTTTTAAGTCATCCACAAAAAGAAGATCTGAAGTATTTATACTCTGTTGTTTTATGGGAGCCAAATTGTAACCATGACCTAATCTGTTAAGGAGAGACAGCTTAATGGAATAAGGGGAAGACAAAAGACAAAGGGGACAAAGTCACCCTGGAACATCCCTCTTTGAATTTTTATCACTGGAGTAATAATTTCTCCTTTATCATAACTTCGCTGCAAAAGGGTTTGTCATCATAATGTAATCAATCAATTTAGGGTGTATCTTATACGTCTGTAAGCACTGCTTTATCCAGGAATGTGGGGTACTGTCAATGCTTTTTTATAATCTAACCATTGCATACTTAGGGTCTTCCCCTTTCTACAATTCTCCATTATGCTTTATTTGACAACAAATGATCCTTTGTTCCATATGACTTTCTTTTGTTACCTTTTTGTTCTGTTGCTATGATTGAGGTTTTTCCTAAATGACTATAAACTCTGTTGGCATCATTTCCAGTATATAGTTTATACATCATCAAAGGGCAGGTTTTTGGTCTATAGTTTTTAGGATAGCTTGTAGTTTCCCTCTTACGGAGGAGTATCATTTTTCCTGTTGTTAACCAGGTTGGTGTCTGTTTGGGATGCATATGTATATAGTTCTTACTCAGGGCTAAATCTTCATGTAAAGATGTTAATACTTTCAACCAGAAGTGAAATACTGCATCTGGGCCTGGGGTCTTCCATAGGTTCATAAGTGATTACTAGGGTAATAGCCCAAGAGCTTTTACAATCCTAGCCAATAATACCCAGGATATGACAATATTATATCTTAATTCTCCAGATATGGGATGGGATAGTATCAGGGTAGTGGGTATCTGGGTGTTGGATCCATGAGTCATTTTATAGACTGCCTCTGTCCATAAGGGACATGGGCAGTACCCTAGAAGTGAATTTACAGTTACCCATCCATTTATCCAAATTATTTTAGAAGAGAGTGAGGGGCATGCTTTGTTTTACAAAGATGGGAAGTTTATTCCATAGATAAGGTAGCCTTTGGGATATGAATCTGTCTCTCCAGCAAGTTCTGTTAGAGTCACAAATAAGGGCATTACCCTTGTATAATTTTTCTTGCAAATATGTAACATTTTCATCAGGGCTGGATCAGAGAATGCCTTGTAGGTCAGGTATAAGTCCCCTCTCAATAAATGATATGAGATGGAGTAAAAGGATAGGGCCTTTAGTTGTTCTGCATAAGATGCGTCTTACGCTTTGTATTTTTTTACTGAGAAACCTCTGAGGCCACTCCAGTTTGTGTCAGTGCCTGGTTGAGTACATGCAGAAGGGATCATTGTACTTGATTATGGGCCTGATGAGAGATGAATACAATGGCACTATGACTTCCTTTAATCTCAGTGCCATGCCTTTATTTTTAAATTGAGCCACACAGAAGGATTTCCTCACTACTGGAGCTACCTGGTGGTCAAAGTTTAGGTTACTATCTATCTGTGTTCCTAGGTCCCTCTGCACTGAGTCTACTTTTAGAGGTGTGCTATCACTGTGTTTAAGCTTCTGTGTTGGCCAGACCTTACTTGGGCAAAAAGGAAGTTTCTTTGTTCACCAGTGAGAGTGGGGAGCTCTGAACAGCCTACCTGTCCTTGGAGGAGTGGTTTCTGCCCAGAAAATGTAGTTTTATTGGCCATTTTGGGATAATTTCTATCTCTTTAATCTTTCTGGTATAAAAACTGCATTTGTGTGGTTTTGAGCATAGCGCAGCGGCAGTTAGCTAGGGTTAAACTATTCCTGGCTCCACTGAGTCTGTTCTTCAGATTTTCCCTTAGCACTAGCCAGTTCTTCCAGATTTAGCACTCAAATCAGTGCTTTCAGACTAGCACTTGATCCAAAAAGAGACAGAAGCACAAGCAACCTATAGTACTCGATCCCCTACAGTTGTTTGTAGGGAACAGCCAAACTACTCTCCCCATCAGGTAAATAAGAATAAGTCTTGAAACTCTCTCAGGCATGAGCCAGCTCCCAGGGTATTCTCTTGTGCAACTGATGAAAATGGGCATCCTGAGGCAAAGTCACAACTGAACTGCCTCATGTACACAGACAACCCTCTCCTCCTACCACATGACACCAAAATCTGTGAGAGATGCACTTACATAGCCAAACTTGAGGCAAAGGTCTCTCCAGCCACAACTGGATTTGACAGTCAGGAGGAGAAGGTACCAACCTGCAACACCCTACTCACTGCACATAGACCCACCAAACATACAACTGCAAACCCCACACATAGATACACAAAGACATATTCAGAGGCTCTAAATAAATATCTGCAATAACAGCAGAGACCTCCAAAGCAGACATGCAAGCAATCTACACCCACTAACACACTGAAATCAACACATAACCTCCAAAACCAGTGTGCCAGACAACCACAGCCCTTAAGGCAAAATTCCATAACTAACACACTTGTAATAGGTGACTCCATAGTCAGGCACACAGATGTCCATCTCAGCAGGCTGAACAAAGAGAAGGTCACTGTCAGCTGCTTGTCGGGTGTCAGAATCCACCACATTACCCACGCACTCAGGTCACTCCATGACAAGTACAAGTACGACTCTGTCATTTTCCATGTTGGTGTGAATGACCTGAGATGTACCTCCCTGGACTACATGAAAAGGGACATAGAAGAGCTCACTGATCATGTAATCAAGGCAGGTATGACCCTAGCCCTGAGCGCATCTTACCCTCACCAAGAATGATACCTCAGTACAAGGAAAAAAGGATAAATTTCAACAATTGGCTAGGTTTCTGGTGTCATTCAAAGGGGATCCAGTATCTGTCTGCCTGCAATGATATGCTTGACAAGCCTCGATACTTCACCAGAGATGGCTTGCACTTGTCACCCCTGGGATTCAGGATACTGTCAAAGGATCTTGCCACCCCCATAGTGCCTTTTTTAGGCAAGGCTCAAAAGACAAATCCACTGCCATAACAAGTACCAGCGACAAAAAACTGAGGGTCATGCTGCTCAACGCTAGGAGTTTAAACCTTAAAATGCACTCTCTCTCAGCACTCCTCAATATGGAGAGCATCGATATTTGTGCAGTAATGGAGACCTGATTCAAGGCTCAAGAGAGCACCCCAGCGATACCAGGCTACAGCTCATATCACACATTTCGGCCAAAAAACCCGGACCAAAATACAATGAGAGGAGGCATATCCATATTCATCAAGGATAATCACACCTCCAGACTGGTTGTAAAATATGATGCCTCAGAGATCATCCAAGTGCAACTTACAATGGGCAAAACTGTAATTCAGATTGTAGCTTGCTACAGATCACCATCCCTGACCCAAGACACCCACTCCTTGTTCCTAGAGATACTGGAAAACATGAAGGTCCAACTGAACACCCTTATACTGGGTGATTTCAATTACCCAAGCATTAACTGGGAAAACTACGGAAGCACTAATACCTTTGCTCAGCACTTCCTCGAATATATAAACTCAAATGCCCTGGACCAGCTTATTAGCACCCCCATGAAGTCTCAGCCTCCAAATACACACACACGAGGCACTCCTCAGTATGGAGAATATTGATATCTGTGCAGTAACAGAAACCTAGTTCAAGGCTCCAAAGAGCACACCAGCACTACCAGGATACTATTCATTCCATACCTTCCAGCATCAGAACCTGGATCATAGCACATAGGGCGGGGATGTATCCATATTCATCAAGGATACCGACACCTCTCTCTACATCCTCTCTACAGGATATGTACCCATAGAATGTTGCACAGCAACGTTCTTCCCACTCCACAGGGGTGGGGCCACAACAGACCCTTGGCATTCCCACTCTATGAGCCTGACAAGTCTGATCTGCAAGGCAATGGAGCCAATCATAATTGAACTCAACAATAAAGACATTGGGAACCTTCACACAGTTGAGCACACCCAGTTTGGCTTCGTCAAAGGCAGATCATGCCTTCTGAACTGGGTGGATTTCTTTGAGACAGTTACCCAGGCTATAGATGATTAAAAGGAGCTCCACACAGCCAACCTATACCTCACTAAGGCCTTTGACACCATTCCCCATCCAGGTATCATAGATGAACTCACCAACCAGGGCATAAATCCATACATCCCAAGATGGATTGCAAACTGGCTCACAAATAAGATCCCACAAATTAAGAGTTGCTGGCTACATGTCAGACTCTAAACTGGTAACAACTGGTGTCCCCCAGGGTTCAGTCCTGGGGTTGCTCCTGTTTGGTATATACTTCTCAGAAGTACATGCCAACACAGGAGGGTTGTGGTTGACTAAGTTTGCTGGGAACTGTAAAGTGTGTGCCATAATAGATCCCCCCACAAATATTCTCCAAAAGGGACTCTAGGAGACAGATGTGTGGTGTCAGAATCATGGCCTCAAGCTCAATGTGAAAGAATGCATAGTAATCCCCTTTGGGAAAAACAAAGTACCCACAAACTACCACATAGGTGTTACCCCCTAAAAACTGACGAGGTAATAAGGGATCTGGGGACACAAGTAGATAGTCATCTTTCCTTTGACAAATATGTTGCCAAAGTGGTTAGGAAATCCTATGTGGTCCACCTAATCAACAAAGGATTTGCATCAAGATCAAAAGAGGTAGTGCTGGCCCTCTACTCTTAAGTCATCAGACCCATCATTGAGTACAATGCACCATTTTGGATGCACTTGACTAGGCATATCCAGCAGCTGGGGAGACCACAGAGGTACCTCACCAAGAGGATTACTGGCCTCAAACAGTTGTGTTATACAACACAACTGGAAAAACTAAATCTGTTCTCTGTTGTGTACCACCTACTCAGAGGCAAACTCTGCCTAACATACATTGCCATGTCCAACACATAGCTGTTGAACATGCTCCATCTAAGGAAAACAAAATTGAATCGCACTACACACTCTAGGGATATGAACCTCATCACAACAATGAATACAACATGCTGGTTGGATAGAGTACCATCCCAGAGGCTTGCCTTACTGTGGAACAGAGTCCTAATGTACATAAGACAGAGCCCCTCACTGACACTCTTCAATAGGAACCTTGATGAGTGGATGGGAAACAGACAATTCACGCCAGGGATCACATCAGCAGACCCACTAGATAGGGGCTTAGGGTACTAACTATTAGAACTAGGGCTTAGGAGACTAACCAATGGGGTGGTGAAAGCTGCACAACTTGCCTAGGCTAATATATGCCTTTATGAAGATAGTCTACTACATACCTATGAACTTATGTGACAGGTACATGTCTACAGATAGTAGATGTGTACTTCATTGTACAGTTATGTTGTACAGCAGGCACATGCACCACATACTCTGTAATGCTTACAGATAGTGGTGGCTATTATGTACAGTGGGTGAGATGTTCACCTCATGTCTTTTGTGCCATAGGGATGTGTGCTGAGTGGGACAGTCCTGGATGGCTCATTGTCATGGTCATCCTCTTACACACATCTCTGCCCATCCATCTTTGGCTTATTATACTGTGTTCCCTCTACATATATAGGTACATAGGTAGGTAATAGGCTATCTGCCTGAAGGCATATATTAGTATGGCCAGAGTGTGCAGCTATCACCACACCTGGGGTTAGTTCCCTATGCCTCTGTGTAGTAGCGCTGATGACGTGATCCATGGTGTGAAAGTTCAGTTTCACATACACTCATCAAGGCTCCTCTGGAAGAGTGTCAGTGAGGGACTCAGCTTAATATAGGTTGGGAGCCTGTTCCAAAGCAAGGGAAGTCTGTGAGTTAGTAATGTATCCCTCCAACATGTTCTATTTATTGTTGTGATGATTATATCCCTAGAGCATGTGGCACAGTGAGCTTGGGTTTACTTCAGATAGAGCATGTACATCAGTTCTGCATTGGACATGGACCTGTATGTTGGGCAGAGATTGCCACAGTAGGCGGTATGCAACAGAGTACAGATTGAGTTACTTCAGTCTTGTTGCATGGGGCAACTGTTTAAGGCCAGTAATCCTCTTGTTGAGGTACTTCAGTGGTCTTTCCAGCTGCTGAAGGTGCCTAGTCAGATACATCACAAGTGTGTCGTGGTACTCTCTGATGGGTCTGATGACTGATGAGTAGAGGGAACCTCCTTTGACCTACATGCAAAGACTTTGGCAATTAGTGGGGACACATAGCATGATTTTCTAACCACTTTGTGAATGTGTTTGTGAAAGTAGAGATGACTATCCACATGTGTCCATATATCCCTTATTATTACCTCCATATTTAGGGTGTTGGCACCTATGTGGTATTTGTATGACTGTAGCTCGAGGCCATAATTTTGACACCACATCTGTCTGACTGAGACCCTTTTTAAGGATGTCTCTGTTATCCCAAACATTGATTATGACAACCTTTTTGCAGTCATCCACAAACTTTGATAACCATAGCCCTTGTGTGTTTGACTGTACTTCTGAAAAGTATACACCAAACAGGAAGGGTCCCAGGACTGAGCCATGGGGGACAGCAGTTGTTACCAGCTTACAGTCCAACAGGGAGACCTCACTTCTTACCTTGTGGAATCTATCTGTGCCTCAGTTGGCAATCCATCAGATGACATATGTGTTTATGCACAGGTTGTTGATTTTGTGGATATGACATGTGTGGGATGTTGGAAAAGGGCATTTCAAGGTCTATGTAGGCCGTGTGGAGCTCATTTCAATGATGTATGTCCTTGGTAACTGCCTTGAAAACAGTCTAGCAGGTTTAGGGACCATGATCTGCCCCTGACCAAACCAAAATGGGTAGGGTTCAGTGTTTGTAGGCTCTCAATAGCTCTGTTTAGGAGTTCCATAATGATGGACTCCATGGCCTTGCAGATCAGGCTTATAAGACAATAGTTCCCATGGTCTGTTGTGCACCAATACTTGTGGAGTGTGCCAAACATTGCTGTAACCCATTCAACAGTTTCATATTCTGTACAGAGGGTGAGTCTCAACAGACTGTTCAGGTGCAGGGTCTGTTTGTTTTGGAGTTCACATATGACACAACCAGGGACACCATGTCATCCCATAGACGCCATGTTTTTAGGTTTGGATAGAGCTGTTTAACCACTGTATATGTGATTTCTGGGTTTTCACAGTCTCCAGGTATGGTAATGGGCCCTTTTGTCAGTGAGAGGGGGGTTAAATATGTATGAAACTGTCTGACAAGATGTTGGCAATGTCAGTCATGTACATGTATTCATTTACACTATGCACTAACTCAGAACATATATGAGTTTACATTGATATTTATGACATAGCTAAAGAAAGCTTAATGGTTCTCTATGGAATCTTTGGCAATATATTTGGCAGAGCTTGGATTGGCTAATGTTAGGAGTGCTCATTGTTTCTTGATGATCGGAGATTTACTGATCTTCTTTGGATTTTAACTTTCTTTGAACAACTTAAGTACTTGTATTACATAGTTTGATTATGACAGGGGTCCAATATATTATATGGGTCTGTTTTCATATCACTGTGTGTGCAAGGCAAGATTGGTAAATAGTGACACGTGTCTGCAGTAAGAACTGTAACTGCCAGATATGTGTGGCCCACTGCTCTACTCATGGCCTGTGTGAGCATGCCCAGTATGACCGTTCAGTATGTTGTTGACTAACATTTGCTTCATTTGTTTGTGTGTGAGCATGCCCAGTAAGACCTTTCAGTATGTTGACTGAAATTTGCTAAATTTGTTTGTGTGTGTGAGCATGCCCACTATGAGCATATATACTATATGTGTGTGAAAAATCAAGTTGGTTTTTACTTCAGGGCTCACCTTTGTGTTGTACATCGACAGGAAGCACGCTGCGCCTGCAGTGCTTCCATGAGTCAATTTGCATAGACATCAACATTTCTACATACAGGGGGGACAGCTATTATTTGTACATTTCTACACGGCGGGGCACACCTGATTGGTACTTTGGGTATACATAGGATGAGGGGTACACCTGACACTTGTACACATTTGCTAGGCCTGCACTGCTATGTCAAGTACTCCATTTCAGTCTGTACTGTTGCCTATCATACTGGCTTGAGGCATACCACTGTACTACAGACCTTAGCTTCCAATTACACGCATATTAGTTTGTGACTTCATAGCCTACCCAACCCACATCACACTGCCTGGTCTGCTGTTATCTGTCTGCATAGGCCTGGGGGAAGGTTACCCATAGGCCTCTTCAGAGGGCATGATACAGCATTTGTTTGTGTTTGCGTTTGTATACAACTGTCCTGCTGGCTGTGACTGTTAGGTATGTGACCCCCCCCCAACTGGTATGTGTGAGTGACTTAAGTTGTGTCTGTGCCAGTATTGAGGGTGGTGCTGCAGGGCTGCCTATGTCGGATGCACATAGTTCACTCCCTATACATGTTTGAAAACAGGTAGTGTCAAGTTAGGCATCCCTTTTACTGTATGTGCAAGTCAGAGAGAGGTGTCATTTCCAGGGTTCCTACTGAGTCAGTGAATGTGCTATGCATTGCCTCTTTGCCAAGGCCAGGGCATACTGAGCATGCCTCCTTCTGCCTACTGAGGCAGGCTCAGGTTGTTGCTTCTCAGAGTCACACTGTGCCTGTGCAGACGTTGGCAATAGTGGGGGGCTGTTTGGCCCTGCCCCATGCTGTTCCTGCTGCAGCTGTTTCCGCAGTATCATATTGTGTAGCATGGCACATACCATAATAACTTGGGTACATATAGTTGGTGAGTACTGCAAGGCTCCACCAGATGTGTCCAGGCACCAGAACCGTGACTTGAGCATCCCAAACACATGCTCTATTATGATACTTGTTTGTGAGTGTGCCTCATTATGGAGTTCTTGTTCAGGTGTGTGTGCATTTCTGATGGGTGTCATCAGCCATGGCTCCAGTGCATATCCAGCATCCCCTACTAGGTGACCGTAGGGAATGTCCCCATTGGCAAATGACTGGTACAGCTGGGTCAGATGCCAAATATGGGAATAGTGATAGCTTACAGGGCATCCAGCACACACATTCATTATTATGCCATGGGCATCGCACACGAACTGGCAGTTGATGGATGGGAAGCCCTTGCGGTTGATGTAAACCCTACCCTGCTCATCAGGTAGTGCTTTGATACGTTTGTCCGTGCAGTCTATTGCACCCATTACCTCAGGGTATTCTGCTATTTGGTGGAAAAGATGCATATTGCTGGCCAATGCCTCATGGGAAGTGGGGAAATATATGTGGTCACTGATGTGCTGACATGGCATTCAGGAACTGGTGGAGTACCCTGGATGCTGATGCCTGTGAAATCCCCATCATATCACCAGTTGGTCTTTGGAAGGTACCTGTATCTAGTATTCTTAGGCCAACACATACCTTGGTATCCACTGGGATGGGTTCCCCTCTGTTGGTTCTGTGTGTGAGGCGTGGCCGGCACAGCTCAACAATTTGCTGTTGGAGGTCCCTGTCCACCCTATAGCGCTCCACTATCTCCAGCTCATGTAGCCCTTGGTAGGTTACCCTGGGTCTGTACACTCTTCTCTGTCTCCTCACTGTGGGTTGCTCAGCAGCATTCACAACATCACCACCCTCCGCACCTTGCACATGTTGGTTTATGATTGAAAGAGCAGCCCCTAGCATTTTGTCTGACTTGAGCTTTTTAAGCTTTCCCTCTTTGTATACTGCAGTGTTGCAGAGTTCTTGAGAAAAAACAGGGGGGAATGGTGTTTGCAGAGTTTAAAGTGCTGAGCTGGGCTGGGCTAGTCTGTTGCCTGTGTAATTGGCTGATTCTGACATATTTCACCTGGCAGCTCTGCTAGTTCGCCTTGGGTAACTTCCTACTACTTCTTTTCCTTCCTTTTGAGTTTCTGTTTCTGCCCGGGGGGGAAGCACCGCTCACAAGCTGTGTGCATGTTTGCAAGGAGTTTCCTATCTTATAACAGTGTGCACCTTGGGTTTGAGGTTTTCAAATAGGACAACTGTAGACACGTCTCTTTGCAATCCTGAGCAACTCAGGGCAAACACGAGCCACCATGCTCCAATTAGCTTACAGCCTGTGTGACACACCCCCTCATGATGTCACCTAAATTCTAGTCTTACACTTACCTACTCCAAATCTTACACTCTTGGGAAATGCCTCACATGCTGGGGAAAATTGGGATTCACTATCCTTATCCTCATTTGTATAGGTTTGCCTAGTAATGCATGGTTACATCTCTCACACTGAGCTTCCCCGCCTTAGCCACCACTAGTCAGTAGCCATGTTGTCTTCAGCCTGCCATTCACCTGCATGGTAAATAGTCTTTTTAGTGAAAATGCCTATTTTTGGCTTTTTTTTTAATTATTTTCTTGGTTTTTTATGTGCCGCACGTTTGCACGGTGCTGCTATATGCTTAAACATCGGAGATTGGGGGAAAAAAGTTGTATTTTTATGTTACATTTTGCACTGCCAATGGCCTTATATTTGGCCATTGGCATGCTTCCTCAACTGTATGCATCCTTTATTTGGAACTGTCATAGCTCCGTTTAGCGATTTGCAGAAATTTACTCCGTTACTAACAGAGTACATATCTGCAGGTAACACTAATCTTCCACGGACAGGTTAGTGTTTGCTGGATCTCAAATTTACCTCATTTGCATGGATTTCACCAGCAAATGAGTAATTTGCGTACCATGACGCTGTCCATGCAAGACTAGCTTTAGCAGCTCTCGTGCATGCCCCTACAGGCTGTTCCTGGATCACACGGCAGACATCTTGCCTGTGTGATGTCATACACTAGTCTAACACTCCGTGCAAGCTTTTGAGAATCTGGGGGAGTTTCTATTGCAATTTCAAGACACATAACCAATTCCATGAATTACAAAAATTAAACAGTGAAACTACAGAAGAGTGAATTTCAAAAAGCACTCTTTTGGGGGTGTGGCTAAGATGCCAAGCAGTTAATATCATAAACGTTTTGCTTTGCCTCTTTAGTTTTTCTGACAGGATTATTTATTTTTAAATTATAAAAACTGTCTTCAAAACATTGTTATATAATAATAAATAAGAGGTGATAAGAATTCAACAAGAAAAAAAGGTTTTTCAAGACTTTATACTTATTTTACCATGTCAGAAGTTTTTCCAGTCAAGAGTAGCCAGGAGTCATTTTGAGCTTCCTCACAGGAAAAATGGAATGAAGAAAGAACTGTAATCTCTTATAACCAGCATGCAGGAAATATCAGTTAAAATAAACAAATTGGAGAGTACAATGGAGATTACAAAGCAAGAAAATACAAAAGAAGTTCTACTAAATGAGAGCATCAAAAACATTCAGATCAAATCACTTTCATGGAGGAATCTCTAAATGATGTAGATGGAAGGTTAAGTAAAAATGAAAGTCAAGTTGAATTTCTATTGAAACAGAACTCTTTTCTTCTGGAAAAGGTTGATGATCTTGAGAGCAGATCCAGAAGAAATAATATAAGAAGGAGATAACATGTTGCAGTTTTTAAATGCCTGGATCCCAAAAATCTTAAACTTACCAGGCTCACTTTCATTTGGACTTGGAAGAGCACATAGGTCTCTCTCAAACAATATTACTACAAAAAATCTCCATACACCAAGATCTACAACAGTCAGATTTCGCTCTACACAGGATAAAGGCTTGGTTTTAAAAACAGCCTGGACTAACTCTCCAATAACTTTTAATGGGAATTAGGTTTGATAATGACTATACATCTCCAGTAATGTCAAAAAGGAAAGAATGCATCCCATTAATAAAAAGTCTCAAGAAGTCAAACATTACGGTTCACATTTTATTCCCTGCAAAAATCAGAATATTCTTATCAGAGGGTCAGAAGACATTTAATTCACTGGATGAAGCTTTGGAATATTCTCAGAAAAATAATCTTTTAGAAAAACAAGAAGAAATGGACTGGTCATCAATGAGCCTTAAAAGAAATGCTATACAAATGGATGGACAAGAAAAGGAAATAATAGCAAGAAATTTAAAGGAAAGTAATAAAAATGTATTTTCCTTTTGTTTTTGGAATTGTATGCATCTATAAACGTGCTGTACTACAGCACAAATGCATTGTTTCAGCTGTTATAGAAGATTATCAGAACTTTAAAGGTAAAACTATATTAATGAAACAAGTCTTATTAGTAAAAGGTAGCTCTGATATAGTAATGTGTGTTTTCATTGTATAATATACTAAACCCGAAACGTAGTTATCTATTTAATATATATTAAAAACAAATATTCACATTGCTGTTAGTATACCGAAGTGTCTCTGACTAAAGAGAAATGACAGAACTAAAAGATGAACTTTGTTTCAAACATAGAGAAACTGTAAGGTCTATAATATATAAAAAAAGTCTCAGTCAAATGTTCAATATATATCTTGTTCATTTTGACAAATTATTTAAACTTTATTAAACAAATGGTTCTTATATGCAAGACTTAATTTCAAACTGATTTTACTCAATATAGTCTTGTTTGATAGTCACTGTATACATTAATGACAGTGTTCAAATGTTTAGTTATAGCCATTGTTTTCACAAGCACTGCTCATATATTAGCTGGTGTGAGCAGTTTCACAGCCTTAAAAAAAACATTTAAATACAGTTCCCACTTGAAAAGACTTTTCCACCTTGCTTTTTTTATTTAAATTTGATTTAAAAGGAGTCACAAGCTGTTTTGGACAAGAGAAGAAGAACTGAAGCTGTGCAAACATGTGGGAAGTGCAGCAAAGCAGTGGATGACTGCTGTATTATGGAACGTTACAACAGAAATCTATAATATAGTCACACAGCAAGGCAGCTACATAATACATGAAACTTTTTATTTTTAACAGTGAGAATTATAATGTTTAAAAAATATATAAGAGCATTTTAAAATGGTGATGGACAGGTTGACAGACGAGATCAGACAGGAGTCCCCGTGGACTATGATGTTTGCAGATGACATTGTGATAGTAGTGAGAGTAGGGAACAGGTTGAGGAGACCCTGGAGAGGTGGAGATATGCTCTAGAGAGGAGAGGAATGAAGGTCAGCAGGACTACGACAGAATATATGTGTGTGAATGAGAGGGAGGATAGAGGAATAGTAAGGATGCAGGGAGGAGAGTTGGCGAAGGTAGATGAGTTTAAATACTTGGGATCAACAGTTCAGAGTAATGGCGAGTGTAGAAGAGAGGTGAAGAAGAGAGTACAGGCAGGGTGGAGTGGGTGGAGAAGAGTGTCAGGAGTGATTTGTGACAGATGAGTAACAGTAAGAGTGAAAGGGAAGGTCTACAAGAGAGTAGTGAGACCAGCTATGTTACATGGGTGGGAGACAATGGCATTGACAATAAGACAGGAGTCAGAGCTGGATGTGACAGAGTTAAAGATGTTAAGATTTGCACTGGGTGTGATGAGGGTACACAGGAGTAGGAAAAGTATATTAGAGGGTCAGCCCAGGTTGGACAATTTGGAGACAAAGCCAGATAGGCAAGATTGCATTGGTCTGGACATGTGCTGAGGAGGTATGCTGGGTATTTTTTATTTTTATTTTTTTTTTATTTTATTTTAACATTTTTGACCAGGAATGTCCGACTAGGTTCCACAGATCCTGTTTTCAGCAGAGGCCCGGGGAGAAATGCTCCAGAAGCATGTCTTTAGAATGTGGGAGGAAACCCACGCGAATGCAGGTAGAACATGCAAACTCCACACAGAAGGCACCCCAACCGAGAATCGAACCGGAGAACCTCTTGCTGTGAGGCGACAGCAATATTGGGTATATTGGGAAAAGGATGCTAAGGATGAAGTTGCCAGGTAAGAGGAAAAGAGGAAGGCCTTAAGGTAAGGTTTATGGATGCGGTGAGAGAGAACATGCAGGTGGTTGGTGTGACAGAGTAAGATGAAGAGGACAGGAAGAAATGGAAACAGATGATCCACTGTGGAGACCCCTAAAGGGAACAGCTGAAAGAAAAAGAAAAGAAGATAGATAAATATTTAAAGTATTTACATTTTGTAGTACTAAACTGAATGGCAAGAACAATGAGTAAATACAGTGTTAAAGCAAAAGTAAGCTATTTAAAGGGCAACACACAATTAAAAGCTGCAAAGATGCAGAGAGAATATTTTTTGACTAAGAGCAAGTAGTTGCAGTTTTTGTTTAATCATATATAATTTACTTTCATGTTGTTCTTTTAGTAAAAGGAAAAGTATATTCTTAAAATCAAGTGCAAGGCACATGCAAAGGTTTTTAAAATGATTAGATGTTGATAATATATTAAAATAAATATAGATATTAATAGAATACTTGAAACTTCATAACACTGACGATACTTAAGAAAATACTAAATAAATATAAACTTTGTATATATTAACTAATACCAACTTTCTTGGGTAATATGAACAAGTGACTTGAATTAATGATACATGAGATTGTATTTCTACTGTTCTATGGCAAAGTAAATGAATATATTCTAATACTCTATGTTATTAACTGGAAAAGGTAAAGTTGGATTAATCTAACAAATATAACTTTTAGTTATGTACTCACCATAACTTTAGATGTTTGGGATCCATCTCGCCTACATTCTGTACTGATGGGCTTGGAGCCGATCCTCGGCTCCGACTCGGCACGCTATGCTATAGAGTGAAGCCTCTTATTGGCTGAGCTATTCTCTATCCCAGGATGCACCACCACTAATCCCCCAGATCTTGTTTGTCCGCATTCATGCACACACACATAACTTGTTTATATAACATTGCCAGATGTTTCAAGATGAAACAATAGAATTCGGACCGTCCGATCTCTTCTGATCTCCAAGGCAGGGGGAAGGAGGGTGGGTTATTGGGAATGTAGGCGAGATGGATCCCAAACATCTAAAGTTATGGTGAGTACATAACTAAAAGATGTTATGTGATCCTATCTTGCCTACATTCTGTACTGATGGGACAGCGTCCCTAGCACCTAAATCCTGGGTGGCTCACTGGAAAACACTCCTGAGCACTGTGGAACCAAATGAAGCTCGCCCCCGAGATGCCACATCCAATTTGTAGTGGGAAATGAAAGTGTGCGGGGAAGACCACGTAGCCGCAGCACAAATGTCACTAATGGCAAGCTTAGAATGGAATGCTATTAAAGTAGCCATAGCTCTTGTAGAGTGAGCTTGGACAGAAGTCGTAAGCTCTTTATTAGAAGAGGAATAAGCTTGACTAATACAGTCCCTGATCCATTTGGCAATAGTGACCATTGTGACGGCTTTGTCCAATTTATTATCCGAAAAGGACACAAACAATTGATCTGTTTTCCTTGTTTGTTTGGTCCTGTCTAAATAAAAACGCAATTGCCTGTGGACATCCAATGTGTGGAATATGTATTCTGCTTTGTTTGAGTACTTTGGAAAGAAAACTGGAAGTTCTAATGACTGTTGCAGGCAAAAACTGGAACAAACCTTAGGGACAAAGGATGGATTAGGCCTGATGGGGTACTCTATCTTTGTGAAAAACCAGGTACGGTGGTTTTACAGATAGAGCTTGAAGCTCTGAAACCCTTCTGGCAGAAGTAATCGCGACCAGAAAGGCAGTTTTCCAAGATAGAAATTTTAAATCACATGTTGCTGCCGGTTCGAAGGGGGAGGTGGTTAAGGCACGTAATACCACATCAAGATCCCACTGAGGAGCAGGATGAGAAATCGGAGGTCGTAAAAGCGCAGCACCTTTCATGAAGGTTTTACACAATCTGTTGCTCATTAAAGGTGGGTTTATAGATTCATGAAAATTGGAAATAGCTGCCAATTGGACCTTGATGGTAGAGACTGAAGAACCTTGATTGAATAGGGAAGTTAGAAATTTCAGGACTTCCGATACAGGAATAGTGATGGGATCCAGACCCCGGAGTTGAGCCCAAATAGCGAATCTCTTCCATTTGCTAGTATACAATTTCTTAGTGGCAGACTTGTGGGCCAAAGATAAGATATGTATGACTTCCGGGTCTAAGGTATGATTCCTGACTATAGTCGGAAGAGGAGGAGCCAAGCTGTTAACTTCAAAGTGTGAAGGGACTGGTGGAGTTGTCCCGACTGATGAGTTAATAGGTCTGGGATCTGATCCAGGAACCATGGACCGTCCAGTGCATATTTCCGAAGATAGGGGAACCATACCTGACAAGGCCAGTAAGGGGCAACTAAGATCATTTTGCTCCCCAAGTGAGATGCCTTTTGGATCACTCTGGGAAGGAGGGGAACTGGGGGGAAGGCGTATAGCAAGCCGGTGGGCCAAGGATGGGCTAATGCGTCCATAGGACTCTCCCCCGGAGCTGGAGTGAGGGAGAAGAACTTTCTGCACTTCGCGTTCAGCAGGGTTGCGAAGAGGTTGCAACAAGGAGTTCCCCATCTGCTGAAGATCTGAGTTGTCACTGCATTGTTCAGAGAGAGGATAGTTCTGATCAGTCTGTCGGCTATCACGTTGGATTTGCCAGGGATACGAGTTGCTATCAGAAAACGTCTGGTCGCCACTGCCCATTCCCAGACTCTCATGGCCTCTCTGCAAAGAGGGTAGGATCTGGTTCCTCCCTGCTTGTTCAGATACCAGACCACTGACATGTTGTCGGAGTGAACGGCAATTACGCCCTGAGGGAGGTAATCGTGGAGAGCTTGTAGAGATAGAAGCACCGCCCTCATTTCCAAAATGTTGATATGAAGAAGACTCTCTTCTGAATGCCATTTGCCTTGGACTGACCTGCCCAGGGAATGCCCCCCCCACCCCATCTGGGAGGCGTCCGTAGTCAAAGTGGCCATAGGAGGAGGTGGAACAAAGGGTCGACCCTGATCCAGATTGGAGGGCACGAGCCACCAGTGAAGGTCCCGTTTGCAGGTTTCCGTGATCTGTATGAGGTGACTGAGAGGGAGATCCTGAAAGGACCACTGTGTCGAAAGAAGCCACTGGAGAATTCTCATATGCAACCTTGCTAGGGGGACCAGAAGAACAGTGGCCGACATAGATCCCAATAGCTGCAGGACCATCCTGGCTGGAGCTTTGGATCTGAGAAGCAAGGCTCGGACTTGAGCCTGTATAGTTTGTATCCTTTCTGTAGGAAGATAGACCCGCATTTGGTTTGAGTCTATCTCTACTCCGATGAATCTTATGTGCTAAGATGGCAGCAACACAGACTTTGGCCAATTGAAGGTGATCCCAAGGGAAGTGCCTAGTGATATTGTGGCTTGTAGGTACTGCAATAGTAGACGCCTGGAGGTGGCAGTTAGGAGCCAGTCGGCCAGATACGGAAACACCTGGAATCCTAGACTCCTCAGGTGAGCAGTCATGACCGCCAAACATTTGGTGAACACCCTGGGGGCTGTGGTGAGACCAAAGGGCAGCGGGCGGAACTGAAAATGACTGTCTCCTAGGCTGAAGCGCAAATGTCTCCTGGACGCCTGATCTACCAGGATGTGGTAATAAGCGTCCTTGAGATCTATGGAGCACATCCAAACACGTTTCTCCAGCAGTGGGAGAATGGATTGTAAGTTGACCATTCGGAACATGGACTTTTTGACTGAACAGTTTAGAATGCTGAGATCCAAAATGGGCCTCAAGTCCCCGGTCTTTTTTGGCACCAAAAAGAATCTTGAGTAAGTCCCTAATCCGATCTGGTCTGTGGGGACCGGTTGGATGACTCCTTTTTGAAGCAGCTTTGAGACTTCTAAGGCTGCAATTTCCCGTTGACTGGGTGGCGGGTCCGGGATTTTCTTGGACGGAGGTGGGGAGTGAGAAAAGGGGATGGTGTAACCTCCGGCGATAATTCGAAGCACCCATCGGTCCTGAGTGATACCTTCCCAGGCTTTTAGGTGCCTCGAAAAACGACCCCCGACTGGCTCCGGAGCTGCACAGTCGGGCAATCCTTCAGGGATTGTGGAAGGCTGAAGAGCCACGAAAGGACTCGCGGTCTCCAATGTTGCGGGGGCCTCTGCCACCTCTGGGACGGTGTCTTCCAGAAAAATTTCCCCCTCCTCTGCCTCTAGAAGGGGGATCATCCTGCTGTGAGGGATAAGACTTCTGGGATCTATGGAACCACATTTTCCCTCCTCTTTTAGCCTTGGGATAAGGCCGAAAGGGAGTGCAAAATCGTGCCCCTATGGCAGTCAAAGTCTTAACTTCTTGCTCGCAGCGGGTCAATGTGTCCTTTACCTTGGGTCCAAACAAAGAGGACCCATCAAAGGGAGCGTCGGCAAAGGAAGACTTAAAGGCTTCTGCAAAATGACACAGGCGGAGCCAGGCTTGCCTCCGTAGAGCAATACCCGTACCCGCCGCTCTACTCGCCCCTCGGCCGCATATGAAATGAGCCTCATGGATGAGTTTGATATCGATGACAGCGTAGCCAACTGAGAGCCAACTGTCTGGGCCAGCTGCTCAGGTAGGTTACCCAAGAGGGTATCTGAAAGCTCCTTGATCAGATCCCTCTGAAACCTGGTGAAGTGCGTTAAATAGTTCAGGGACCTTAAGGTAAAGGCCGCTGAACTGAGGGTGCGCTTCCCGTACCGATCCATGCTCCTAGACTCCTTATTAGGAGGATGGACGGACGTTGAAGCCTCTGCTACATCTTGTTGGGTAGCAGATGCCACCACCAAGGCATCTACAGCCACACCTTTGGTCAAAAACTCCTTCTCTGGGGGTGCTGATAGGAACTTATTTGGGTGAGCAGGCACCGGTTCCACAGAGTCTGGATGTTCCCACACCCTTCGACAGATCAAATCTAGGAGCTCATCAAAGGGCGGAGACACCCAGGAGGTGGAGGGCTGAGCCCCGAAGGCCTTAAGGAACACCGACTCGTCAGCAAAAGGGGGTTTGGAATGCCAGCCGCCTCGTTGTTTGAGGGCTTCCAAGATGTCTGCAAAGGAGACATCATCTGAGGATGACTTAGGGGACCCTTCCGCATCATCAAGATCAGTGTCTGACGTGAGAGACTCATCGGTTGAGTCGACGTGCTTCCTCTTGCACGATCTTTTCCTTGGGGGTTCCTCTGAAGAAGCTTCAGAGGGACCTCCAGGAGGGGGGGGGACCCCCAGTGGGGGTGACCTCAGGCCCCGGGGCTCCACTGTCTAAGTACAGGGGGACTACCAAAGACCCAGTCTCCGTATGTAGGGAAGGTGCTGGTGAGACCGTGGAGGTAGCCAAAGAAGATTTGGCTAACGCACTCCTCATGGCCCTGAAGGCCGGACCACCAGAATCCTGGGAAGGTCCAACACCCGCGGCCACAACAGTAGATGGTACCCCCGCAGCCGACGCACCGAGAGGAAGGCTCGGAACTGAAAACATCAGTCCCGAAGCGTCCCCCCCGGGCCCGACAGAGGAGGTCCGTGTACCGAACTCCGACTCGAGAGCCAGGGTTGGAGTAAGGGTCAGGGCCGACCCGAAAACCTCCATCGGCTCCACCAGCACCGGCTCCAACGGTGCCGAGGCTGTTGGAGGAGGAACCAGAACTGCAGGGTGGGCCATCGGCTCCGAAGCCGAATGGGCTGGAGCCGAAACTAATTTCTGGAATACAGGAGACTGAAACAGTCTTAGGAGCACCCTGTCGATGTCCGAATCCGACATCTTGGAAGATCGAGAGGAAACCGATCAGGTCCGAACTGACTTCTCCATCGGCTCCGAAGGACTGGGGGACCGGCTTCGAATGGACTCAACCAGTATCGGTGCCGAGGGAGATCCCAAAACAATTTCCCTCGGTGCCGAGGAGGGCTTCGGCGCCGAAGGGGAAGAGTCTGAGCCGGCAACCCTCATCGGCTCCAAAATCAGTGGAGCCGATGAAGGTGACCCGCCTCTCGAAGCCCCAGTCATCGGCTCCGAAACCAGAGGAGTTGAGACTGGGGGCATCGAGGCAGACCGTTCCGCCCTCGGCTCCGAAGTCCGTGGAGCCGATGGAGAAGCCTGCCTGGATTTCTTAGTAGTCGGTTCCGACGGGCTGGTCGGAGCCGACGCTTTCTTTTTCTTAGTTGGAGAGGAAGAGGAAGATAAGGCCTCCTTGAAGGAGGGTTTAATCAGCCCTTTCAAGATTAATTTATTCTTCCTCTCTTGGAGGACCCTAGAGGAAAAGGCGTGACACACGCTGCAGGACTCCTGCAGGTGTTTGGCGCCTAAACAATATACGCACGAGGAGTGATCATCGGTTATAGACATTTTATAATTGCACCTCGTGCACTTCTTGAATCCTGAGGGTCTATGTTCTTTGGACATAATGCCTGTAAAACACTCACTATAACAGTGGAAAAAAACACTATCTAGTCAGAAAACAAAGATTTTAAACAACAATAATCCTTTTTTTTTTTTTTTTTTTTTTAAGATAGATCAAAATTAACCAGTACAATACAAATATCACAAACACCAAAAAGGAGGGCCAAGAACCCTCTAACTTAAACAGGTACTTGACCTCCTTAAAAAAAGAGAAAACTTGCTAAGGAATAGGGGAAGGCCCCTCTAACTTAAACGGGAAACCTTTCCCTAATCAAACACACAAATTTACCACAAAATTATACCAAAAAACACGCTGTACACAACAATAGCTGTTAAAACAGCTTTTGGGTAAGAATAGAGAATTTCCTGACAGGAAAACTTTAGAAAAAAAACAGCACTTAGCTCAGCCAAGTTTGAGACCACGTCCTAGTTTGTAAGCGGCAAACGAGATCTGGGGGATTAGTGGTGGTGCATCCTGGGATAGAGAATAGCTCAGCCAATAAGAGGCTTCGCTCTATAGCATAGCGTGCCGAGTCGGAGCCGAGGATCAGCTCCGAGCCCATCAGTACAGAATGTAGGCAAGATAGGATCACACAACATCTTACTATATCTGAGCTTAGAAGCTAAATACAAACTGTATTTTTTATGTATGACTATATTCTATTAGGCATATATTCTTCTTATAATTTATGTGAACTGTTCTATTGAAATGCTGTTTAGATAATAAGTTAATAAGTTATGTTCAATAACTTTTAAATAAATATAATATATATGAATATTATGGGGAGGGGTTGTGAATAAATAGAAATCTCATAAAGATATAATATGAATTATAATCAAAGCAAATGGAAGAAAGCATCAGTTTTACAACTAGTAATAAAATAAAATAGGCACTCTAATAGCCACTACCACTCTGGAAAATCCAATTTATTAAAGTTCAAGGTGGTAAAATAAAATGAAGCAGCGACTGGAAAGACAAGTAATAAAAACACATAAACGCTCTACAGAATCTACGGTTTCGCCACAAAAGACTTCATCAGAGGCGTGAACAGTTTAGATTAGCAATTTCTTCAGTTTTATAGCCCTTCTAAATCAGAAACGACCAATGAAAAGCAGCATTCATTAACCTAATGCATGGTTCCATTTCTTCCTACCCAGTAATTATTTTTATCTTTATACCAACATAAAATACATATTATTACAACTCAATAATCATTTTCTAAAATTAACTGAGTAAAAAAATATATTATTTAAGCAAAAAAATGTAATAAAAAACTTGTTCAAAAATTCACATATCCATCTCTCTTATATAAAATTATGATTTTAAAATACAATAGCCCCATCTACTATTCTATTTAAAACATTACAACCTTAAAATAAAAATATATTTTAAAACCATGAAAACAAAAACTCAATTCAATAAAATAGGAATGAAATGCAACTATCAAGTAACACTTTTGAAAATAGTTGGTACAATGCTATCCAAATATTCACCATCTTGTTACCCTCATCTTCAGAAATGGGGCAAGAGAAATAGCATCACTGAGTCCAGGGGGCTTATGGGCTTCCAAAATGAGCTGCCAATAAACTTCCCTGTACTCTAGTCTAGTTCCCACAGTTTTCTTCTCATATCTGGTGAGATCTCTTCAATAATAAAATATAATAAATATAAATAATAAAATATAAGAACTTAGCCTCTAAGCAAGTAAGGGTATGTTTATGTAGGGCATTCCTCAAATGTTTGGCTTGTATATCATATGCATGTTCATACATCCTTTTCCTTAATTTCCTTTCTGTCTTGCCACATAAAGGTTGCACACTTGGTGCATAGGGCAATGTGTATCACTCCACAAGAGTCACAGGTACTATACACCTTACTAGCTAGATAAGCCCCAATGTACTACCATGAAGGAAGTATTAAGCACAGCAATAATGCACAAAAATGACTACAGAGTATGTATCTGCACTCTTTGATGCCTGGATGGAATGGTTGGACTACTGCTGCACAACATGTGAACTTGTACTGTGACAAGAAACAATTGAAAAGTGCACAAACAAATGCCAACTTTATAATGGAATGTGTTGACATCCTGGCATTCTGACATCTTTCCATCTGACAGGGGGGAGAAGGGTGCACAGCTCTGATAGTCAAGAAAGACTTCACGCTCATACAACAGCAGTCTCAAAAGTAAGGATGATGAAAACAGTGGTCATACAGTAGAAACATCTAGTAGTCCCTAAGGCAGTATGATATTACCAGTATCATTCGGAGTACTTTCTTGCATATTTTTGTAGAACCCTTGGAATTAGTGGGGCAGGGGGAAATGCACACACAAACAGATTTTGTCTAAGGAATAAGTGTGTTTTCACTCTCCAAGCTCTACTGCATAGAAGCCTCAAGTAGTACATGGGAAGCTAATGATTTTCTAGGGAAGAGAACAAGTTTAATTCTAGAATCCCCCACACTCATTTGCATCAGGGACCTGAAGACGTTGATCTTCCATTTATGGTTGCACAAGCGAGCTCTGCTCAGATAGTCTGAGGTACTGTTACATATCAAAGCAAAGTGCACTGCTGTTCTCCATGACAACTTGTGTGGTCATATCCCAGACTTGCATCATTAATCTCCACAGGAGGTAAGAATGAGTGCTGCCTTGCTTATTTATGTACCACGTCACTGTACTAGTATCTGTCCTGAGCAACAACACCCCAGGGTTCAACATTTTGTTTTTGAAAATTCTGGCAGCTAGAATGCTTTTCATTTCATTCATGTGTTTATGCCTTTATTTATTTCACTCATTTCTTCATGAAGTAAAGCCACAAGGCACAAGTCTCTTTCATGCACAACCTATACACACTATTCAATTAACTGACTCATTCATTCAAACTGTAGGTAAACAGAGAAAGGTAATCAACTCCTTTACTTGAGGAAGAAGGTCATTAGCAGCTCATAACTTTTTTCCTATGCAGTAAAATGACAGATAGCATAACCAGGGTAAATACCACCACCATTTCCTACAGGTTAATGTGAATTTTTCTCTGTGAATGCATCTGTTTACACTTGTCAATAGGGTTCCCAGATTAGCCCCAGAGTGAAGTCTGACACTGTTCATCAGTGACTGGATCAGCTTGGACAGCACTAGGGGTCATAGAATAGAACCAAAAAAATAGAGATTCTATGGTGTAGTGGTTATCACATCTACTTTACACTCAGAAGGTCCTGGGATCAGTCCTCACTGGAATTATTAAGGGTGTGGCACTGGCAAAATGATTAAGGTCTTTACCTCACAGATACAAGGTACGGTGTTTGTGATCTCTGGTTATTGGCTAGGCTTGTAATAGATACTAGAATATCAGTCATCAGACTATCTATAAACAAATGGTTAGGTCCCTGTTACTGAACACCTGTTTCAATATCCAGGTAAATTATTTATGTTTATACAACAGCAATAGTAGGACCTTATCCAGAGACTGTGAACTGATCCAAGGAGGCCATCAATTACTACTGGATCTTCCTGATGTGTACCCTTGTTACTGGGACCATAATAATAATAAAGGCGTGTATTCCAGAGTCCTGAGGAAATCCCCTGCCAATATCAAATAAAATTCTGCTGGCTTACTGGAGTAAGAAATTGTCCAAACACAACTTTCTGTGGTAGCAGATATATTTTGCTTTCTACTGTATTCAGGCTGATAAAAAGAAAAATGTTCATAGCGTTGGAGGGAAAGAGAGAGAGAGAAACACTTTATAAGTAGTAATCACTAAGGTCTCCTGTATTCCCTAACCTGCTGTAGCATAATAAAGAAAATTGTGTGGCTAAGGCATAACTATGTAACCCTTTTGTCCTCAGGTAGGCCATACATGGCAACAGTACTTTGTTTATTCAATGGCTACAGTAGAAAGTACAAAGGTAAAAAATGCAAGTGAAAAATAGCAGTCTTCCCTCTTGAATCTGAGGTACTTTCAGTGCTCCTTTAAAATAGGAATATGGAGGCCATTTCTCAAAATATTCCCTTTTCTCTAGGGTATGACAATCTTGGAGTTTATATATGTGTATATATACATACATATATATATATATATATATATATATATATATGTATTGAAAATCTTGGGTGTGCAGGAGGGCTTGCCCCCTGCAAAAAAAGAAGTTTACAGGAGAAGAGTGATCTTCAAAATTCACTCTTTTCCTGGGGTTTTATTTATTTTTCCAGCTTGTCGGCACTTGACATTTTGAGTGCTAACATTTCAGTTGGGATCCATTAAGAGTTTATTGCACAATAAGTTTACACAGCCACCTGAGTTAAGAGTAGACCATCAAATCCCTCAATACTAGACTTTTTTTGCTTCAGGTTTTGTATCACCGAGCCATCATTTAGCAGGCCTGTTATTCAAATCCCTCACGCTCTGCTTCCTAGCAGGTATCAGCAAGACCAGTGCTTGTCTGCTCTCAGTCAATGCCTAGGGTATTAACCCCCCCCCAAAAAGTCTCAATTTGCTTAGATTTCAAAACACTCATCATATCAATGTTCCAGTCATTCAGCAAATAACTGCTAAAATCATACTATTAATTTCATGGAAGGGCTGCTGTGGGCTTCGACTTCAAAGTTCTGTCCCTTTTTCCAAAAGGGATGTTTTACTACTAATTCAGAAAAGGTTAGGATGTATAATTAAGAATTACTGAAAAGAAAAGGAAGGATGGCAACTCTACTTGGAGCTGACCCCCCCCCCCCCACACATATGCCAAGTCAGGATAGGGACACAGTCCTGAGTGCACATTTTATTTTCCCCTACATGTTAAGTACCTGAAGGACCTCATTAATGGAAATTACCAAGTCTGAATTGGGGCAGGATTTGAACTTGATCTTAGGTCTGGCAGTTGACTATGTTAAGTCATAGAACGTGCTGACTGGCCTATCAGATAAATGTGGTCTGTAGTCATGTCTGGCATCTTTTACATGTAGGGAAACTAATCATAGGTTCACTACTGTATAATGCATGTCACACAGGTGGTCAGATTAGGATTATTGTGAGTTTCTAAAGGGACACATCTAAGTGTTAATGATAGCACAGTCACTTCCTTGCACATTCACAGATAAGGACAATGTGGTCTGTGAATTCTCACTGTCCAACTCTGGGGTAAGCAAACATAGAATGTAGGTGTATTAATACTTTGAGAGAAGTTTCTCAGACTATATTTGTGAGGCTATATAGATTTTATTCCACTAACCTCACTGAGTAGCATATCTAGATTCCCTGGTGGGACAACCTCAAACTAGAGATTAAAGCTATTTGTACTTGCATTAAGCAGTGTGATAAGGAAAGGAAGGTCAAAATCACTTCCTGAGGAGTCTGTCACATCTAAGATCAACAGCCTCAAGCTCATCATTGTAGCCATTATAATCACTGGCAACCTGCCATGATATACAAACGTTTCCTAAAGTCGCAGCCACAGTTGAAAATTATACACCAGTTTTTCTTACCAACACAGAAGCTAATTATATATGAAAAGGCTTTCCCCATAAATCCAGCAGCTTCCTATCAAGTTAATTAAACTACAGCAAATAGAATTTGTAAAGCCTTTTTGAATGCTCACCACCTTTGGTATTACCAACTCAAAAGATCAGTCTGTAGTCTCCCTCTAACCATGTTCGTGGATTTTGAGAACTATACTTATAAGCTTTTGTTTCCCAGCTTATTAGACTCCATGCATTTATAGCTCTCCCCTTATGACATCACTAACCCATTCTCAGAGTTCCTTACTCATAACCATTATGAAAACCAGCCTGCCAAAGTTGGCCTGCTCATTTCTCTCAGCAGGTTAAACCACCATTGTTAGAGTGGGTACAAACCCATCCTACAATGAATCATTTGAGATATTTTGGAGAGGAAAGACATTTTATTACTTGGCTTATTTTCAGCCTGGAGAGAGTCATAGCTAGATCAACTGGCACACGTGACGACCAAAAAAAAAATGTTTTCTAACACATTGCTGCAGTTACTAACAACTGAAGGCATTCATTGAAACATGTGCAGTATTGGACACAACCGTTTAAATGCATACTTGTATTGCACCCACACCTGACTACCTCAGATGATGTGGCAATCACGCCCTCCTTAACAGCTTGCACCTGGAGCAGCAGCTCTGCTCATCCCACCCTATCTGTAGTACTGTAGCTTCTTTACTTATCGTTTACCAGGGAAGTGCACTGATCTCAATAGACTATTTGTAGGCACAGCCTAGGTGAATAGGATCACATATGAAATGAACAAAACATTTACAGATACAAGGACATGCCAAAACATATATATTCAGGCAATATGTACCCCCGACACTGGGGCCCATTTACAGATACTGAAAATGACATAATCCTGGAGGCATTGCATCAAAAGCATCAACTCCTGCTGTCCAGGGAGATTGCGAACAGCAGGCAGCAATGGGGGCTGACCTGGTCCATGATGTCAGTGCTATCGGTCACCAGACCAGGACATATGAGCAGGTGCGACACCATGCTACCAATATGATCACTGCTCCATGCAGAAGCGCAGTGGACATGACCAGGGATCGTGATGTCACTGGTGGAGGGCCTGCACCAGAACAGCCACCGTTGGACTTGGAGGAATTCCTGGTGAACCTAGAAACATGGCACAGCTCCCAGACATCTGTCACACTATGTCACGGATGTAGGTGCCACCATTTCTACACAAGAGGAGCGTCTAGGTATGCTTAGTCAGATCAGCACTGGAATACTGTAGCATTCAGTGTGTCATGGTGTACATAGGTTTACATGGGTGTTGTGTGTTTTTTTCTGGAAAGGTTAGAAGCACTTTGAATGTCATGCTCAGACTGAAAGAGGGTGGAAGGGTGGCATAATGGTTAAGGTGCAGGGTTTGATTCTTGCATAGGATAATTGGCTAGCCATCAAGTGGCCCATAAGGGCAGTTAGCCTAGTACTAATCTATGTACCTATTACTCTCTCTCTCTCTCTATATATATATATATAGAGAGAGAGAGAGACATATAGATATATAAGGAATATGCTACATTAAGTTGAAGAAGCAGTTAATGTCAAAACATGGATAGAAAAATGGAATTATGCTTAGCAGAGCTTTATGGATAAGATGTACACACAATAGCAGTGTATCATTACATAGAGAGGCATGATGACATTAGAAGAGGTAAGTGAGAATAGTTGAAAGGATACCATGGTGAGGTTACAGAGAAAAGGTGAGAGGCATGCAGAGGGAAAGGAGTATAAAGTGTGAAACAGAGATGCAAAAAGAGTGAAGTGGGATGAATGAGTGACACTAAGGGGATGATGAGATGAGAAAGGAATGAATTGGGATACAGGGGTGTGTGAGAGAGCTGCAGATACAGGGGTGTGTGAGAGAGCTGCAGGGCTCATGTAATGTGACCTGAGTGGGTGCAGCTGTACTTTGATTGGGTGAAGAGGTGTTTCTTGAGCTGCTTTCTGAAGTCAGAGTACTTTTAGATGTCTTGGATTGAGAGAGGAATGGAGTGCTACACTTTAGGTGCTGGGATGGAGAATACACCATCAGTGCAATAAAGTTTACTTTTTGGAGTTTGAAGGGTGAGATTCCCCCATTATATAAGGGAGTTGTGGTGAAAAATGTCTCAGTAGAAAGGGCTTTATAAATTAGTGATCTTAGTAGGAAGTTGGTTCAAAATTTACTGGAAGCTATTTAGCTTTGGCAAGAGTTAGGCAGTGATGTTCATTATTAGGGGAGTTAGTAATAAACTGGCAGATTTTACTGGAGATGGTTTGAAAGGTGGTGGTATTTTTCTTTGATGCTGCAGCTATAATCAGTAGGCCACATTTGATACGAGATGCAAGCATTCCTTTGCCTATAGTAGCTTTGGCTGGCTTGGACAGAAGAGGTATTAGCTTGTTTGCTTATTTTTTTGTGTTTGTTTTGAATGTGCAGTTGAAAGTTATTAGATTGGTCTAGCCAAATATCAAGTTATTTGAGGGATGTGGTAGTTTCTATGGACCTCTTTAACATTATGGAAACTAGGAGCTTTGGCTATTTTTTTTTCTTTTTTGCATTGCTTTTGTTTTTGAGGGACTGAGTATAGGTTTCTGGAAAATTAACTACTGGTTAAGGATTTGGAGGTCATCTCGGAGCAGACTTTATGTAACAGAGTGTGATTTGTTTCACCTGCAGGTGACCATGTTATTTGCATAAGAATTCTTCTTTATTCAGCTTGATCAGGATATTCTGATTATCTTGAACTTGCTGGAGTCCTTCAACACATACTTGGTCCAGAGGCTAAATTTAACAAAAATGTAGATCTTTCCCATTAACTCTTCAGCAATAGCCTTTAAAACTTTCATGGCTCATTTTAACACAAGATGGTGTGCTACAATTTCAAACCATTTAAGAATTTGCCTTCACTCCTGTATGCACCAAACTCTAACACTTAATTTGAAAGCACCATAGCAGTATCATCTCACGGAGACTTCACTTATTGCTCAAAACCAGCAGCATTTTAAACATTATGTTCAATATTTTAAGACTTATCTGAGCCCCATACATCTACTGCTGATTTAAAAAAGAAGCTGTAATACAAAATTTTCCAGGATAGTAAAAAATGTCAGGTAAATAGAGACAGCCATGTTACCCCACAATCTGCAGGTGCTGACAAGACATTTACACTGTCCACATGTGTCAGCAGCTCTGAGAAACCAATACTCAGAGGCAAGATTGAAATGCATATAATAGCACATCGCACCAGGATATTTAATGGTTCAGTATCGTATTCCAAGGCTAGTCTGGGAATGGTACGGCATGGCATGAATGCACAATGCATTCCAGAAGGAACAACCCACAGCTCAGCATTGATGGAATATTGGCTAGATTACTCAGCTGGGAGAAGGGTACAGTCTCTTTAGTAGTTCTCATTCTTGCCAATTAATGACAAACATTCTGGCAACATTTTCATCTTTGCAAGATAAAAATATAGCCAGCTAAATTCAGATTTAGGACACTTCCTGCAATTTAAAAGAGGTTGTCAGGTGTTCTCTTCTAAAATACATAATGACAGTCTCCAAACTCTAAAGAAATCACTCATTCAGGGGTTATCTGGCTAAAATCCACATGCCCCTAGATGAGGTCCTCCCTCATATAAAATGCTATTTTTATTACAACTGCTCATCACAGTATGTTTGCTTATTTAAGTGTTCTCAAAGAAGCAAATGAGCAGATAGATTCAGCATTAAGAGACTGAATGTAATATTTCAAAGGTGTCCTTAAGTCAAAGTGCTGCCACTGCTTACATACAATGGCTGTTGGATCCCAAATAGTCACATGATAAATACAAATCACAAGAAAAATGTGAGGAATGAGAAACCTCATGCAAACTCAAAACACAGGTTCTGGCCTTGTCCCATGGCAATTAAGCTTCCACCTGATCTTGTGCCTTTGTGACTGAGCTTTGCATCTTACCTGTAACATGGTTTACCCTTTTGCAGCTTCATTTTTCTTTCTCTTTCACAAACTGGATTAGGAGGAGCCATCTATCATAGCCAGATAGAAATCTCTCCTAGATCTTTTCAATGAGGTCTAGTTAATTTGACGTGGCACTAATTTATTTATACTTCCTGGCAAACAGGAGTTTCTTACAATCTGTATTTACAGCTCACTGCTTTGAAGCCATATACCCCTAGTGTATTTCACTATTTGGATCTGAATAGGTTGGAGTCCATTCCACTATTTCTCTGTAATACTAAAGTGGTTTGGAGCTTTATTACTCTTCTCAGCTGTGTGGTAAATGCTTTCAACAATAATGGTATTAATGGAATTTACACACATTCTTCATTTCGAAGTAGTGTGGATCAAAGTGTCAGAGGTCCACACACTGATGCTAGGGATCTTTCAACTTTCAGTTACCGAACATATATTTAAAGACGATGCCTCCTGTACCCTTAGCAGTGTTCCTTCCACTTATGTTTTTATGTTCCCCTTTGAATATGCTACTTTTATACTGAGATGGCCATTAGTTCCCACACAGCAGCATTTTTTCCCTGCATTAAATGCTTCTTGTAATATTTGGTTCGATTCTCAGTTAGAGCATCTTCTGTGTGGTGACATGCATGAATGGGCGTTCCTTCGTTGAAGGTTGTGCGTTAGGCCTGGCAAGCCAGCATGTAAAAATCTACTGCCAATCATTAGCGGACCGAAGTACCGCTGTGGCGACCCCTAACTGGGAAAAGCCGAAAGACAAACAAATTATTACTAATTTTTTTGCGTGTAATGTTACCTTACATTAGAACCATACCCAGGTAGTTTTATACCCTGTACAGTTCCTCAAACTGGTGCACTCCCCCCAATTCAAAGTTCAGGAGCATTAAAAAAAAAAAAGTCTTAAAGGTTTTCTGAAATTGGCAAACCTGCTTGATATAAATGTGAAAAGCAAGCACTTTGGCACTTCAGTCATGATCACATATTCAGCACTGGCATTCATAAAACAGTGTCAGCACTGCACTCACATTCCCATACCATTAGCATATGCTGTTCATACCCCCCCCCCCATATGTATGACTCTGCCTTATCTAGATACGGACACAAAGAATAGGTGGAAATGTATAAAACTGCTAAACATTACCATAATCACACTTGCTGTTTCAATGTGCAAGTTTGGGCTCTTCACAGAATAGAAAAGGCCAATAGACTCATGAAACATGTAGCATAGTAACAGCAAAAAACTAAAGTTAGTGTTGCCTCCTTTCGTGCATTAGGCTCTTCCACATTTGGATTGCAGCTGCTCTGTACATTAGCAAATAAACATTCCTGCAAAAAAATATATTTTTGGCCATTTGTCACAACAAGCCACATTTGCAGAGGGAAAGAACTAGAACAGGCAGGAAGAAATAATGCATTCACCCTGGTAAATTTCTAACACTGACTGCGACGACAGTCCAGCTAGAGTTCTAGGACCTCCTTGAGTAATAAATCTCCCCTTATCCATCTCTCTGTGAATACAGATATCAGACTCCAATGGATGAAGGGTGAAAATCTCCAACCAGCTAGTTATCAAGGAAGAGCATAGAAATCAGGAGTGCTGAGGTGGCCTCTGAAAAGAGGTTTTCTTCCTGCTTGTAATAACTGAGGAGCTGGATATCTGTTCTCACAGGCCAGACTTGGCTTGACAAGATTTCTGTCACACCCCCATTTTGTGTGGATCTTCCATGCTGATAATCAAGTTCCACCCTCCTACCTAGTTCTCTGTATGGACTGAGAATCCCTTGAGTGAGAGTGCTTTGGCTTATTTCTGTGGAGTGAGTGTCTAGTGAGCAAAGAATGGAAACAATAATTGGCGTGCTGTGTGTGTGGGGGGGGGGGGGTCATTCAAACCATTTTCATCTTAGGGGTGTGTGTGTGTGTGTGCAATGGTTCTCTGTGATGAAATGCCACATGTCTGTGAATGATTGAATTGTCTTGTCCCCCTTGTAGACTGCACTCTCCTGTGCAATTCCCAGTCTATTTCAGATACTCACTCATGGAAAATGCACTTTGATACAGCTATCCAAATATGTAGTCCCAAAGAGATGTAAGCAGGCTAAGTCTCATCTTTCTATCCTCCCCATGCCAGTTTTGGTGGGTGCTCTGAATCAAACTTGGAACACCCGCGTCTCAAGTCAGGCCTGTATCCCTCTATGCCAATGGAGAGCCAAGCTAAAGGGTAAAATGTTCACAGAGATAAAACACAGTAAAAACTGCAAGACCCAGCCAAGCAAGAGTTTTCACTTTATGATACCTTAAACCTCCCACAGTGAAGGCTCATAGAATATATGCAAATAACCCCTTTAGGACAGCATTTCAGTTACACTGTGTCTATAGTGGAGACATTTCTGAATGAAACAAAAGCAGAAACTAGGCATTTCATGAAACAGGTTTTGAAAGCACCATTTTCCATTTGTAGCTTACCAAATGATGGCAAAAAATATGCAGTTTGCAATGCATTTTGAAAGGTTTGCTTAGTAACTGCATGCCCCCCCTCCCACGCACTCGCAGCAGAGAAGAAAAATAACTAGTTTATTTTATGAAACTCATTGACCCAACTTCACAAATTATGAAATGCCAGAATAGGTTCTGAATAACTGGCATCCTTGGTTGACAATGACCCCAAAAATACTTGTCTTTCTTCTTTATTCACTCAAATACACCTCAAGGTATTTCTGGGGAGCTGCTAGAAGCTCAAGTCATTTATGCAGTGGACTTTGTGAGCCCATATAAAGTCACTGTTCTCTTTGGTGACTAGTGGTGAACTGAATAAATCACATAAGAATCTTTCCTGGGATGTTATGTCAAGCCACTCAAGCTCATTTAAAAAACTCCTGCTCCTTCTCAGAACCATATCTTAAAGACAGGAGCATATGAACGGGAGCTATTGTGATCTTTCTTGGACTTGAAGTTAACTCAATGTTCAGACCCTCTTATAGTATCGGAGGGAAAAGAAAGATTTCCAACACAGACCCCAGAAAAGGATCATCTGGGCTCTCCCTGCAAGTTAGATGAATGTATGGGACAGGCAAAAATCAGGTATTAGGTGTTAGTACACCAGAAGAAATGATCTCAGTGGAGTGTTGAATAATTAGAGGCTTACACCAGGCCAGGTGCTGCTGTCAAATAATATTCTCTGCATAACTGGGGAATGTCACTTGTGCCATGATATATCCTTTTTAAATTTAATTTTGTGTAAATCAGATATGGTAGAATTTAAATTAAAAGAATTTTTTTTTTAAATATTTTTTTTAAGTTTCATTAAGTTGTAGATTTTGTCAACTAACACTCTTTCCAAAATGCCTTGCTGGCTAATTGTTCCTTTGCTTAAGCCTGCATTTTTTATGGGGCTACATTCTGTAAGTTAAGTACACGGTGCATACAGTTCCAACATTCTGACTAAAAGCTTTGACTCTATGGACAACATCTGCACTTGTAATGACAAATCCCAACAGACACAGTATGTGTGCATACCTGTAATGTTGGGGTTAACCATCTGATCAATTTCTCAAGTCCTACACAACCTTGGGGGGTTCACAGCAAAAAGCTCCTCAACACTACAGAACATAAAGAGTTGTGCTCCATATAGCTTAATGGGCTTTGTCATGTTCCAGAGACACACTGCTTAAGGAAGTCTGTACATACACACTCGTACTCACCCTACCCACGTAGGTGTCAGAAGTGTTCCTCTCATAGGTAGGTACTAGGCTATCTGCCCGAAGGCATTTATAAGCTTAGCCAGAAAGTGCTGGCTTTCACCGCCACCTTAGATTAGTTCCCTGTGCTTCCCCAGCAGACCCACTTAAGTGATCCCTGGGGTAAACTGTTTCCCATCCACTCAAGGTTTCTCTTGAAGAGTGTTAGCGAGGAGCTCTGCCTAATGTAGATTGGAATCTTGTTCCAAAGCATGGGAAGTCTCTGGGACAGGAATCTATCATTCCAGAATGTCCTATTTATTGTTGTGATGCGGTTTAGATCTCTAGTGTGTGTGGCTCGAGGGGATAAGGTTTTCTTTAGGTGGAGCATGTCCATTAATTCTGAGTTGGACATGGCCTTGTATGTCAGGCAGAGATCACCTCTGAGTAGGTGGTATGCATCCGAGTACAGCTGGAGTTTCTTCAGTCAAGCTACATATGGCATCTGTTTGAGGCCAGTGATCCTCTTGGTGAGGTACTTCTGTGGTCTTTCCAGCTGTTGCAGATGTCTTGTAAGGTACATCCCAAATGGGGCTTTGTATTCTAAGATGGGTCTGATGAGTGATGAGTAGAGGGGCACAATGACCTCTTTTGATCTGGATGCAAACCCTTTTGTGATTAGGTGGGCCACGTAGAAGGATTTTTTAACGACTTTGGCAATGTGATTATCAAAGGAGAGATTACTATCTACTTGGGTCCCCAGATCCCTTATTACATCTTTCGCATTTAGGGGACTACCTACCTATGTGGTAGTTTGTGGGTACTTTTTTTCCAAAGGGGGTGACTATGCACTTTTTGACATTTAGCTTGAGGCCATGATTTTGACACCGGGTATCCGTCTCAGTGAGACCTTTTTGGTGGATGTCTGTGTCAGCCAGAGTCAATTATAGCCCCTAGTTTGCAGTAGTCTTTGAACTTGGTCAACCATAGTCCTCCTGTGCTTACCTGCACCTCTGAGAAGTATATGCTGAACAGGAGGGGTCCTAGGACTGAGCCCTGGGGATTGCCACTTGTAACGGGTTTAGAGTCTACCTAGCTCCCACAACTCACCATGTGGGTTCTGTCCGTGAGCCAGTTGGCAACCCATCTTGTGACATAGGAGTTTATGTTCAGGCTGGTGAGCTTGTCTATAATACCAGAATGGAGAATGGTGTCAAAGGCCTTTGCAAGGTCTAGGTTGGCTGTGTGTACCACCTTTCCCTCATCTATAGCCTTGGTAACTGTCTCAAAGAAGTCCATCAGGTTTAGGAGGCATGATCTGCCCTTAATCTGAACTGGGTAGGGTCCAGTGTTTGGAGGTTCCCAATGTCTCTGTTAATGAGTTCCATTATGATGCACTCCATAGCCTTGCAGACCAAGCTAGTCAGGCTTATAGGGCAATAGTTCCTGGGATCTGTTGTGGCTCCACCTTTGTGGAGCGGAATAACCATTGCTGTGCACCACTCTGCACTTCTTTTCTGGCAATTGCTGTGGAGTCAACTCATTACTAGTTAAAGAGAAGCTTGAAACTTGGGAAGTTCAAGGGCAGCACATTCATAGACTCTAGTAAGGAGAGTTACTCCCCATCTGGCCTCAGATACTATTTAGTCCTTTCTTTGGTTTAACATCGATCCTGCACTGCAACAGAGTCTTCTTCTGAACATTGGGCAGGGCACCATTCACAAACTGGATGAAAACTGTGACATTTGTGGTAATGCTTACTATCCTCCTTTGCCCAGGTCATACAGGTTAGAGATTTGGTGACTGTAGGAGAACCTTCTAATATCCTGACACTTCAGGCACTAAATTCTCACTGTCCTTTACCCACGTCTGACTTTTACAACTTACCTTCTGGAGTTAGTCCTGCTGATTGTTTCAGTATCTGTCTCTACCCACTCCATTCGCCCTGTGGGTTCAACCCCACTCTCTTTCCTACCCACCCCCCCCCCCAGGGGTCCTACTCTTATACTTACTAACCACACCTCTTCCACTTTCCATTACTCTCTAGACACTTTACCATTGGCCATCTTCTCTCATATCTGCCTTCTCTTACCACTCCCCATCAATCTTACCACACCCTTCTCCTTCCCTCATCCTCATCCTTTATACCTCTATATTCTACTTACAGACATCCAATAGTTAATTCTTCCAATGTATAAACCACCCACCCCATTATATGTCCTACTTTTATTCACACTTTTACTACTACCTCCTTTAACCTTTGCCTACTTACCTCCTATGAACACCCACAATATCCACACCCTCACTACCCTAATAAGGAAACCAATTCTCCATCCCTACCTCCTTTATATCCATGTGAATTTAACATCTTCACCCAACTGCCTACTTGCAAAGTATCATAGAATACTACACATGAAATATAGCACTCTAAATCTCAGGAAAGGTTTATTTCTATACAGCAGATTCCCTAACCCAAGCTATCTAGGACTACTACTCTCATTAAAGGATGGTGACATCCACCCTAACCCAGACCCAACTACAACTCCTATCACTTTCCATAACCACAGTCACCTATTTATTCCCTTACTAAACCATAACTCCCTCCTAGTAGCCAATTTTAATATACGTAGCATTAACAAAGTAACTCAACTCCAAGCTCTAGTAGAAGTCTACTCCTTTGATATTCTCTGCTTAACAGAAACATGGTTAAAACCTGTAACCAAAGACAATGAAATCATTCCACCTGGATACAATATCCTGAGACTCGACAGAGTAGCCAAAAAGGGTGGTGGGGTAGCTATTCTATTTAAATCTGGCTTACAGTTAACCACATACGACTGTAAACTACCTCCAGATTCCAATGCAGAAATTCTCATCTCCAAACCTCATCTTAATGCCAAATCCATCTGTATTATCTTATCTACCTTCTGGTAATAACATTGCCACCATGGAAAATCTCCTTTGCTGGCTTTCCCAACACCTGACCCAAGAAACCATAATCCTAGGTGATATAAACATTGATTGGAACTGCTACTGTAGCAACCTCCCTACTACCCACATTAACCTATATGGGTTTTCACAAACCATTACCTCCTCCACCAGGATAAATAAAGCTAACAAGAAAACAAGCATGACTGGAAACCATCATCCTCACATTTATGATTCTGGAACCCTCCCCTGATGATATACGTGACCACTCACTTACCTACATCATCAGGCATAAAGCCAATACTCCCATTCCAACATGTGAAAAATATCAGATCCAAAATGAACTTTAACCCTGATCTATTCCAAAAGGAACTAAGAGCTTGCAATTGGTCTCCTTTAAGACACTTCCCTTTAGAAGAAGTAGTTAAATACTTTAACTAACTTCCTTGCCATTCTTAACCACCATGCTCCAACCAGATTAATTAGAATTAAAACCAAGTCTGCCCCATGACTTTCAAAGAAACCAAACAAAATCCATCTTAGAAATAAATATTGGGCCAAATGGCGAATGACTAAAAACCCTGTAGACCAACAAACCTTTAGACAGTTAAGAAATGACAATAAGAAAGCTACACTCACTGATAAAATAAACTACTACCTACAATTTCAACAAGCTAACCAAAACAACCCACAAAAATTCTGGGCTAGCATTAACCAATTACTCCCATCCAGGTCAATCCACTACACCTAACTCTCAAAATACTGATGACAAAAATCCCATGCATACAGCCCATACCTTTTTTTTTATTAATGCTATCCAAACACTAGCTAGTCAGCTATCACCTAATAGTTTCACTTTAGCTTCCTATAACTCAACCTCACCTTTTCATTTTCAACCTGTCCCAACAACATATATTCTAACCCTTATACAAAAAGTAAACCTGTGCTCTCCCTCAGCAGACCAACTACCTGCTGAATTTCTACTACTATCAGACAAAGCTATTGCATATCCCATTTCCATTTTGATCACTAGAACTATTACCGAAGGTCACATCCCTAAGCTTATGGAAAGTCTCCCATATTATCCCCCTCCATAAAGGTGGACACTCCACTGAACTCTCTAACTACCACCCCATTGCCCTTGTTTCTCCTTTGGCAAATATCATGGAGAAATGCATCCATAGGCAATTACTTGACCACTTAATTCAAAATAACTTACTTTCCAGCTGTCAACATGGTTTCATAACTTCACACAGCACTACCACTGCCATCCTTTCCTTTACGGATTGCATAAACAAATAATGCAACCTTAATAATCTTTCCTCTGCACTATTTATTGACCTGTCTAAAGCATACTCAAATCCCTGTCATTAGATGCACCTTCCATAAAGTGGTTCCAGTCCTACCTAGATAAAAGACAACAGGCTGTACTACGGCACAAGACTATCTACCCTCCTGCCAGTTACCCTTGGTGTCCCTCAAGGGTCCATCCTAGGACCTCTCCTTTTCTCCATATTTATTAATGACCTTCATCTAGTCATCCCCCAAGCCACATGCATACAATATGCTGATGACTCCATACTGATATGCTCAGCCACATCCAATTCTGAACTTCACTCTCTTACCCAGAAGGTATTTAACACATTTGAACAATGGTTCACCCACACTGCTGCCTTCTCTTGAACCCCAAAAAACTAAACTCCTACTCTTTAATCCTACTCACAAGTCCTCTCCTTTTGATTTCTCAGTTACATCCACCAATGGTACCATTATATCACCAGACCCAACCACCAAACTACTGGGTATCAACATTGACAACAATCTGAACTTTGACATCCATATCAACAATGCTATAAAAACTGTCAACAAAAAAACTTGGCTATCTCTATAGGATTAAACCCTTCCTTTCACCTATAGCCAAAACAACTATAGCGCACACTCATCTAATCTCTAAACTCCTCTATGCCTCACCCATTTTTACTAAGCTATCTAAAAACAACCTTAGCAAATTGGAAATGTCCTACAATAACATTGCCAGATTTGCTACAGGCAGCCCAATTAGAACCCACCATTGAATTAATATAAAGCAGCTAGGATGGCTTGAACTACAAAACCTGATTAAATTCTACCAACTAACCATTGCCCATAACACTCTCTATAAACCTTCCAATACTCCTGTCTACCCTCATCGCTGCCTATAAAAATCTGTAGTCCTTACGGTCATCACACAAACTTCTTGTACACACCTCTAAACCTAACAACAAGGCTGGGGATTCTCTCTTCTCCAATGCTGTTGGAAAATACTGGAATCTTCTCTCTAGTGACCTTTCCTCACTTCCCTCTATCACTCTTCAAAAACAAACTTTTCCTCAGAACACAGTGCTTATGCCCCTGTACTAAACCTGACTAGGCATCCATCTCTTCAAACTTGGCTCTGCCTACCCCATACTACTCATGAACTGTTGTACCTTCCTTGAATATAAATACATTCTCCCTCTAAATTTACATTATGTCCAACCTCTGTGGATACTTATTATTGAGGGAATTCTTTATTAAATACACTTAACCTGCCTTCTTTTTTTCTTTTTTATGTATTGTACCTGTACGTTGTATTGTACCTCCATTTTGCACTGTTATGATTTTTGTCCTCACTGAATATTCTGTGTTAACCTGTAATATGCATTGTATATAAGACCGTTGCTGTTATTCGTTTGTTGTTTTCTTGTTTCTGTCTTGGAGCTCATCTCCCTGGACCTCTACTGAAAATGGACATATATCCAGTTAGACTAGCCCGGTCAACAAATTTAAAATAAAATAAATAAAATAAAAAAAATAAGTCTGGAGATCATAATGATTGCATCTTCCTAGACAGATGTGTGATTACTATCTGAAAGACAAAGCCACTTGCTCCACTAAAAGCTGGGGCAAGGAAGAAAATTCAAAACTGTGTAGTGCATTATCAAGAATTACCAACTGAAGAAGGCCTCTACATTTTGATCAGAATAATATTTAATTATTTAATAATTTTAGTGCTCACAAGTACAGTTACATCTATTTCATAACTTGGGTATAGGCTGTATCAATCTGTTGTAAGGATTTTTCTAGTTCAGTTTAAGGTAAATGTCAAGAAATGTAAATTGTAACATGTTTTCTGTCGGTTATACTTGTTATACTCTAAGGTGTATTTTAAACATTTGCCATGCACTGTAATGTAGAACTTTTCTCCCTGGGCATCCACTGAAAATGGGTATCTGACCAAGTGGACTTTCCCGGTTAACAAATGTAAATAAATATATAATATAAATATACAATCAGTTTACAGTAGGCCACATTCACAGATCAATTACCATACACTTGAAATGAAAAGGAGAGAATGATGGGTAATGTCAGATTTTTTTTTTCTTAACAGTCAAAGGCATCATTCATTGTGATAGTATGAAAGAATATAATATAAGGCCAGGAGAGCATACTTTTCAAATAGAGATTGAAGAGACTGGAATGCATTACCAGGTACAAGATGATGCAGTTCTCATTAATTGGCTTCTGAAAAAAAAATGTCATGAGATTACAGAAGCTACTGGTTACAGGTTTGTGTAATGTAACGGACTTGAAATATATAGTAACAAATTAGATGTGGCTGGCTCCCTGGTGTAAAATGACAGAGCCCTGCCTGCCTAAGCCCTAAGACATGTTCAGTCAGCAACTTGGTCACAGGAGAAGCTAGTCAAGGATGGACAGTGAATGGCCAAGGTCAGCTCACTCATCCCGAGGAGGATGAAGTTTAAGCAATGCTGCCACAGAGTGTTGGCTGGGGGAATGCCCACTACTGAACAGGTTTTCAAGGAAGTGAGTATGCCTAATACTTTAAACCTGGATCCCAAGTTATTCTGATTTTTTTATTTTAAAAACCATAAAAAATTATATTAAAAAAAAGCTATTCTGTTGCTATCCTGGGCAATAATGCTCAACTGTTCATGGGTGTTATGGGGTCAAAAGCCACAGACAGATTGCAATGTTTTGTTTTCATTCAGCTAAAGTGGTGATCTCGAATTCAATGTTCAGTTGTAGTGAAATTCCTTGTGTTAGAATACAAATTTTATGGGTCTTCTGTAGCAGATAAAAAGAAGTTATGTCCTTACCATAACCTTCCATGTGGAGTGTTCATCTCGCCTTTGTTCTTACACATGGGTTCGGAGCCGATCCTCGGCTCCGAGTCGGCCGCTTAGCAAAGCTCTGCATTGAGAAGAAGCTCGAGACCAACCTATCTCCCACAATTACCTTCTGCCCTTACCTCAGATCTAGTTTGCAACACAATACCAGATCCCCAACAGGAATGTAAACATACATACATACATACCAGGGCATAGCTGAAACCAGCAGCAACAGCGGAGAGAAATCAGTAGCGGGAGAGCCAAACCAGACCTCTAAACTGGACGTTCTTCCTGACCTGAGGGTGGGAGGGTGGGAATGTAAGAACAAAGGCAAGATGAACACTCCACATGGAACGTTATGGTAAGGACATAACTTCTTTATGTGAGAGTGTTCAATCTCGCCATTTGTTCTTACACATGGGTAGCGTCCCTAGCTCCGTGACCCTGAGACTCTCACGGAAGAACGTTCCTGAGCACAGTGGAACCAAAGGTTGCCCTGTCCCTGGAAATCCTATCCACTTTGTAGTGAGTGATGAACGTATGTGGCTTAGACCAAGTGGCGGCCGCACAAATAGCATCCAAAGGTAGGCGGGCCGCATGAGCCAGAGATGTAGAGACTGATCTAGTAGAATGTCCTTTCGGTTTGGTGGGCAAACCCTGCTCAGTAGCAGTATAAACAAAAGTAATACAATCAGATAGCCATTTGGAGAGAGTACGCTTTGCCACTGCCATGCCCTTTCTGTTGTCCGCAAAGGCTATAAAGAGTTGGTCTGCTTTTCTGTGATTCTTTGTTCTATCTAGATAGAATCTGAGTTGTCTATGAACATCCAACTTGTGTAACATGTATTCCAGCTTATTGGAATGGTTTTTGAAAACTGTGGGGAGTTCAATGGACTGATTAATGTTGTTGACTGAACAAACCTTGGGAAGAAAGGACGGGTTGGTGCGTAGGGATACCCTATCCGGGTGAAAAATCAAATATGGGTGCTTAATGGAAAGAGCTTGAAGTTCTGACACTCGTCTAACTGAAGTGATAGCTACTAGAAAGAGAGTTTTCCATGACAAGAACTTTAAAAGAACAGGTCGAGGCTGGTTCAAAGGGTGGAAGCATTAGTTGGGATAAAAGGAGGTTTAGATTCCACGGAGCTGTAGGGAACCTGACTGGTGGTCTAATATGAAAGGACCCTTTTAGAAAAGCCTTACAAAGCCTAAGAGTCATAATAGGTGCTCCATTCTCTCCTACATGGAAGTTTGAAATAGCAGCCAATTGAACCCTCAAGGTGGCAGGAGAAGCTCCTTTGTGAAATAGCATGGATAGAAACTCTAAAACTTTGTTTAGTGGGGCTATTAATGGATCTAAATGTTGTGCAGTTGCCCAGAATACAAAGAGCTTCCACTTACTAGTGTAAATTTTTGTAGTGGAAGCTTTATGAGAGGCTACTAGAATGTTCTGAACCGCAGGAGAAAGAAGATCAGACCTGGCTAAGAAGGGAAGCGGAGCAGCCAAGCTGCTAGTCTGAGGGACAGGAGCGACAGGTGGGGAGCCCCTGACGAATGGGTCAGTAGATCTGGCTCCGGGTCCAGGATCCAGGGCTCCCATATTTGGTGTGCTTGAAGAAAGGGAAGCCAAATTTGACGAGGCCAGAATGGAGCAATGAGAATTACAGTCCTTTCCAGATTCTTGGCTTTCTGCAGAAACCTTGGTATCAGAGGTATAGGAGGGAAGGTGTACGGGAGACCCGGGGGCCAATCGTGAATCAGAGCGTCCCTGGGGACTTCCCCTGGTGGGGGTAATAGGGCGAAGTAGCTTCTGCATTTGGCGTTCATTGGAGATGCAAACAGGTCGCAGCAAGGCTGGCCCCACTTGCGGAATATCATGTCCGCTATTGTCTGTTTGAGGGACCACTCGTGAGGTAACAGGATGGCTCTGCTCAACCTGTCCGCTATGACGTTGGATAACCCCGGGATGTGCGTTGCCATCAGAAAGTGACCTGTGGACTCTGCCCATTGCCAAATTCTAATGGTCTCTCTGCACAACTGGTAAGATTTGGTTCCCCCTTGCTTGTTTATGTACCAGACTATGGACATGTTGTCCGTTTGAACTGCAATGGTCCCTAGAGGTAGAAGGGAAGAAAAGTGTTGCAACGCTAGGAACACTGCCCTCATCTCCAGAACATTGATGTGCAGGTTGTACTCTAGATTGGTCCATTCGCCTTGGACTGTCTGTCCCTGAAAGATGCCCCCCCACCCTATCAGGGAAGCGTCCATGGTCACTGTAGCTGTTGGAGTGGGTAGCACAAATGGCCGGCCGCCGGTGAGATTGCAATTCTGTAGCCACCAAGATAGGTGCGTCTTGCAGATGTTTGTGATGTGAATTTCGTGTGTCAGTGGTAACTGTTGGAACGACCATTGTGCGAACACCAGCCATTGAAGAACTCTCATGTGCAGTCTTCTCAATGGTATTGCAAAGAGGGAAGCCGACATGAGTCCCAAAACTTTTAGAACCAGTTTGGCCGGGGATTTCTTGGACAACAGGAGTAGAGATATGTGATTTTGTAGAGAGGCTATTCTTTCTGGGGGAAGTCTTAGAATCAAGCAACGGGTATCCAAATCTGCTCCTATGAATGAGATATGCTGTGATGGCTGTAATGCAGATTTCTCGAAATTTATGGAAATTCCGAGTTGAACACAAAGTTTGAGTGTGTAACCCCTGGCCTGAATCAGTCGACGCTCGGTGGTGGCAGTAAGGAGCCAGTCGTCCAGATACGGAAACACCTGGAATCCTAGGCGTCTCAAGTGAGACACTACCACTGCCATGCATTTGGTGAAAACTCTGGGGGCTGAGGTTAGACCAAAGGGCAGGGCACGAAACTGATAGTGACTGGCTCCCAGCCTGAAGCGCAAGTGATCCCTGGACGCTCTGGCCATTTTGATGTGGTAGTATGCGTCCTTGAGATCTATTGAGCACATCCAGTCGTCCTTCTGTAAGAATGGAAGGATCGATTGAAGCGTGACCATCCGGAACTTTTCTTTCTTGACGAAGGTATTGAGATTGCTTAGGTCCAGAATTGGCCTCCAGTCCCCTGTCTTTTTTGGAACTAAAAAGAACCTTAAGTTCCGAATCCTTTTTGGTTTGCCGTGACTGGTTGGATGACTCTCTTTTTTCTAGCAGCTTTGAAATTTCTATAGCTGCAGGCTCTCGCAGATGGGGCGGTAAATCTAGGAATCTTTTCTGCGGTAACGGGGGAAATAGAAATGGAATTTTGTAACCTCTGGAAATAATGCTTTGTACCCATCTGTCTGAGGTAAGACTTTGCCAGGCCTGAGGGTATAAAGCTAAGCGACCCCCGACTGCCTCCAGAGCAGGACAGTCGGGCCTCCCTTCAGGAGTGCTGGAAAGGCTTCCCAGGAACCCTCTGCCGCCAGGGTGACGTCTTCCACTTCTGCCCCCCCCCTCTGCCTCTGGAGGGGGCATCACCCTGTGTGATTGGGAAAGAACCCTGGGGTTTACGAAACCACATTTTTCCACCTCGTTGCCCTTTGGGGTACGGTCTGGATGGGGTGGAAAAACAGACTCCGACAGCAGACAAGAGTCTTTCCCTCTTGCTCACACCGGGTAAGGGTCTCCTTTACTTTGGGGCCAAAGAGAGTGGCTCCATCAAATGGGGCGTTAGTAAAGGAAGACTTGAAGGCTTCCGCAAAGGAGCATAAGCACATCTAGGATTGTCTACGGAGAGCAATCGCTGAAGCCGCAGCCCTACTCGACCCTTCGGCTGCATACGAAATGAGCCTCATGGATGAGTTCACAATTGATGTAAGGGTATTGAGCTTTGCTGTAACCTTTTCCGCGACAGCAGCATCTGTAGTACCCTGGAGGGTATCTCTCAACTCTTTGACTAGATCCCTCTGTAAACGTGTGAAATGTGTCAAATAGTTCAGCGATCGCATGGAAAAAGTCGCTGAACTGAAAATGCGCTTCCCATACCTGTCCATGGTCCTAGAATCTCTGTTAGGCAGATGGACAGATGAGGAAGATTCAGACATCTCCTTTTTAGTGGCAGCTGCCACCACCATAGCGTCCACTGGAACTCCCTTTGTGAGGTATGCCTTATCCTGAGGGGCCGTAATAAACTTATTAGGCTTTCTGGGGACTGGCTCCACTGTGTCAGGTGTCTCCCACGCCCTTCGAGCAATCAAATCCATCAACTCATCGAAGGGTGGAGTGACCCAGGAGGAAGAAGGGCGAGCACCGAATGCCTTCAGCAAGACTGACTCATCCTCAGAAGGGGGTAGGGCTTGCCAATCACCTCTCTGTTTTAGGATCTCCAGGATGTCAGAAAAGAAGACATCCTCTGAAGGTGATTTTGGGGACCCTTCTGACTCATCCAAGTCAGTGTCCGATGTTAAGGACTCTTGTGGAGAATCCAAGTGCCTCCTCTTACACAATCTTTTCCTCGGGACTTACTCGGGGGGGGGGGGCATCCGATGAAGCCTCCGAGGAAGAGGGGGTTCCCTCTGGGAGCGGCTGAGACACTGGTGCTCGAGGCTTTTGAGTAGCTGTAGGTGCAGAAGAGGATAACGGGCTCTTATGGGAGGGAGACGCTGTTTCTGCTGAGGTAGTTGTCTGGGAAGACAATACCTTCCTCATAAGATCGAAGGCCCCCGGACCCCGAGCCGAGAAATCCCCCAGTTCCAAAGAACGTGGAGGAATCTCCGACGCCGAAGCCAAGGGCACCGATCCAGAGGATGGAGCCGAGGTGATCCGTGCCGAGGCACCGAGAGGGAGAGTCGGCACCGAAACATCGGTCCGGCTCTCGGTTCTGGAACCAAGGATAGATCGTCGGCTCCGCGAGTCCGGGAGAGATTCCGACGGAGTCGAGGTAAATGGTGCCGACCGAGAAAGTGACGGTTCTGGCACCAAGGGCTCTACAATCAACAAATCAGCGTCTCCCGGCTCTGAGGGCTGAACAGGTCTCGGATGAGGATCAGATGGAGACGAGGGAAGGCCTTAGAGTCTCGACACCAACTGAGAGGAGACTGCAATAAGTTTGGATAGGGCAGTGTTCTCCATCAGCTTCTGCACCACACTGTCTACGTCGGTGTTGGAGAGGGGCCTGGAAGACCATGTCAAAGAAATCGAAGACGGTGCCGACCTCAAAAGAGCCGGAGGTGGCTGTTCTGTCACGGGTTCCAAGACTCGAGGCTCGGTGACAGACACTAGTTCGATACTCGGCCCCGAAGTCTGTGGAACCGGTGAATGAACTTTAAAAGAAGAGCTTGGAGCCGATGACGTAGACTCCAAAGTCTTCGACTCCTTCGAAGATTTAGAAGTCTGGTCTGACTTATCTAAAGCCTCTTGAAAGGCAGGCTTCAGAAGACCCCTGTCCATGAGCTTCCTGCGCATATCTGTCATGACCCTTCCACTAAAGGAGTGACATATGGAGCAGTCCTCCTGAAGATGGAGAGGGCCAAGACAGTAGACACAGGAGCTATGGTTGTCTGTGACAGACATCTTCTGTCTGCACTGACATCTCTTAAACCCTGACTTAACTTTGTCAGACATGTCAAAAAGTCACAACAGCTAGTGAAATTACACCAATACACTTAAACTTAGCCAAAGGCCAAGAAATAATGTTCTGAGTAATAACTTGCAAGTCAAATCCGAAATTTAGTGAGTGGGGTAGGCCCTAGTATCCTAATTCTAAACAAAAATGTTTTAAAACACTAAAGATTTAGACAATCGGAACCGAAGACCCATACACACACACACACTAAAAAGTGTCACAATCCAATAACTTTAGATCAAAATTTTTGAAGAAAAAAAGGTAAATCTTATCTGAAGTTGGCTCAGAGCTCTTCAAACGATGTGATCAGTTGCAGCGGCAAACTAGATCTGAGGTAAGGGCAGAGGGAATTGTGGGAGATAGGTTGGTCTCGAGCTTCTTCTCGATGCAGAGCTTTGCTAAGCGGCCGACTCGGAGCTGAGGATCAGCTCCGAACCCATGTGTAAGAACAAACGGTGAGATTGAACACTCTCACATTACTACTATAACCAATTTGAAGTTTCACAATGAAATTGAAAAAGGAAATTGTGATATATATTTTAAATAGGTACCAGAGGCTTTGGAACATATGACTTTACTGACACAGCTTGATATTCTGCATTAGTCGTTCGGCCTGCTAGACAGGGGTCCAGGGAAGTAAATATTGTGAGAAGAAATATCCAGGGAATTGTTATGGCTAGGCTTGTATAGGCCCTAGGGCAGATAGCCTAGTACCAACATATGAACCTATTACACATTTTCCATTGCTCGTATTGCGCTTAGTTTCTGTTTAGAATGAGGAGAACAATAATGGCCTAGAATATTTCTATATTGAGTGGTGATTGCATCATATAAACTATTTTTTTCCTTTGCAATGTGCTATAGCCAATAATCCAAACATTTGAGCAACCAAATCAAGGAGTCAAATTCAGCATTACACTGAACTGAAACTGTAAACTGTTTTCTTACTTTATTGTATGCTCATAATTCTATTGCTAATCTTAAAAAGGAACTGAGATATGGCATTTTACAGAGAGGCACATCAGTCTGTTCAAAGTATTAACTGCTGCACTCCATTTTCAACATACCGATTTCTATTTGGAATACTATTTTTTTTTTTTAGTTAGTTATGTAAAACATTCCAATTGCCTAAAATACTTCTTTCCAGACTTGTCATAAAATCAGAAGAACAATCCCTTAATATTTCGCCAGGTCTTTTTTTGATTGCAACATGCTGTGGAAATAATGCCACATTTTCAAGGGCCAAAGTTGAGAGGTCATTTTCAGAGATGTCCTATCTGCAAATCTTAGGTGTGATTTACATAGCTGGCCACCATTTTATTTTGCCTGAATGTGTCATAATGTAGTCTCAAAGTGGGATGGAGGTACAGTTTTACAAAGATTTGCTCTAATAGCTTTAGCTTGTATGCCTTTCCTGATGGTCTGTATTACATTATACCTGCTTTTTATTGTGGGTGCCATACTGAACTTATCTTATCATGCTGAGAGCAATAGTGTCTGAAATAGTTCTTTATTAAGTTGTTACTGCATCACCTGTAATATTACTATATATTTATTAAGTTGTAATTGCATCAGCTGTAATATTACTATACATTTTACCAGAAAAATATAATGTCCCAAATGTGAGTCTATGCTAAATATTCGAACATCCAAAATATCGAACGTTACATGGTCGAGACCAAATGTTCGACATTTGGATGTTCAAATATCAAAAAAAAAAAAGAAAAACACACCTTAACAGTGTGAGCAGGGGGGCAAGCTCCCCTGCACCTCCCCACACCCCCCTACTTAAATATACCAACTCCAAGGCTGCACTTCAGTGAAGGGAAATTCTCCCTATCTGCACCGTACAGCGCCATTGAAAGTCAACCTTCGAACACTTGAAATTTCGAACATTTGGTCTTGACCATGTAACGTTTGAAATTTTAAGCATTCAAAGAATTGACATAGACCCCCAAATGTGTGAGCAACTAATGCAATAAGGTGGTTATAGTTGCAGTTCTCTTTTGTAGCTGACCAAATCTGAGAGTTTCATTAAAAAAAAATCTGAAAGCTGGGCTATGTTATAGCCTTTCACAGATAGTAGTAGGCTCTTTAGTTCATGCTACAGTTGACATTTTACTTTAAACTCTGTTTCCACTTTGGATAATAAGCCAGACTTTTGCTAAACACATCATGTATAACAATAGCCTAGAATAATGCATTCTGTGCTGTAACTACATTAAACAAAAATCCTATTTGTTTTTCCTGAATACAGACATTTTTGTCACTGATCTATGACTACCCATTCCACAAAGTTTAGGTGTGTGTATAACAAACTACATTATATAAAGATAAGCCTGTGCGCCTTTAAATCTGGAACTGCCAATGTGCATTTTGCACATAATATATTACTGTGAGACTATTACAGTAATACCTCATACAGAGACATGGCCCATTATTTCAAGCTAACACCAGTAACAATTCAGGTACTCTGGTCTCAAAAATACATATTTTACAATTTTGCATGTTTTCTGGATGAAATATTTCAGTTGTATCAAAATTATAAAATGGCATTCTATGAAATGAGAACAGAAAATACTTTTCTAGGAAAAATAAATATTTTATGTAATTTTGTTATACGAAGTACTCATTTGATATGTTCTGACAGGTTTGCATATATGATATTCTGTTGTCTAATTCCCTTTAAATTTATAAAGCTGTGGCATACAAAATGAAAGGGGATTAACAGGTCTTGAACAAATACCTACCTGAAGCAGGAGAGAGGGTACCATTTGAAGTCAGGACAGTTCAGCCTACAATGGCATTTGTAAATTCACAGAGAGCAGCAATTACACAACAGACAGCTGAAAACTAATGTAAAACTTTCAGCTCTCTTCAAATTAAAATAAATGTTATAAAAACATAAGTATAAAATAATGTCCTATTCTGTGTATAGGCTAGAGCATTGAACAATATAGCAAATATTTGATTTTCTTTTCATTAAAATTTTAAAATACAGCTGCTCCAGTAGGAACACAGTCTAATGATCTTTTATACATAATTATAACACTAACATTCCCTAAGGATGTTATAAAAAAGTTGAATCATTTTGGAGATAAACCTCATATAAAACAGCAATAGCCAACACATGTAATTAAGGGACAAGTCTTTTGGGAAACAAAGTTAAACAGCTTATGCATTCCAGCTTGGCGTTACAGGTGCACATGAGTGTCTACAGGCAGAAGAAGTGGTTAGAACATCAATAAAATCTTCTAAACTCATGTAGGATTACAGCCGTCTCTCCTCAGCTCTTCATCCTAGTGTCTCCTGAAGTTAGGAGGAAGGAATGAACCAACTGAGAAAATAAGCTTGATGGTCTTAGCTTAGGAAAATATTTAAAAATCCATATGCAAATAAAATGCTCCTGTTTAAAGGAAAGACAAATGAAACATCTATATAGCTGTTATGTAATGTGATTTAAATCTTTGGAGACAAGAGTGGTTCTATTTTGTTTTCAACATTTAAAAGATGAAGATATTCAATGAATGAGGAATGGGAGAACTAATGAGATGCTTTCCATCTGCAATATGGATGCACAGACTTCTCCGAATTATATTTAGAAAAATACATTAAACACAAAGGACGTATAGAGGCTTCAAATACGCTATATTTCAGTTAACCACCTCATTCACATTACCATCTGCCAAAAATACACCAAACGGTTCCGCTGCTTGACATATCTGGTGGAACCCTGCAGTTCAGTTTCTGACATGTCAAGGAGGTGAAAGCACCAGCACCTCTAAGCAGTGAGCATCAGCATTTGTGGTTGTTCACACACAATATTTTATACCAACTGATAGGAAGCAATTGTTGAATACACCTCTAAACAAAGGGTGGAGACCAACTAATTGGGAGAATACAATGAGGCATTGCAAATGGTAAGAGACAGAAGGTGGAGCAAGAAGGTCTAAATATGAAATGCTGGTCAAGCCTCATGAAAGACCATAGCAAACAGGCCCCATGTATATGCACTATAGTTTAATTAAAGCAATGATATAAAATCAGTAAGGGGCATCTTATCAAACCAATACATGCCAGCGATATGCACTACATTACAAAAGGAACCCCACTTCCCAAAATACACTTGGAATTTTCAGAATAAAGTTGCTGATGACAACAAACCAAAACATGCTCAACACCTCAAATGTATCAAAAGGTTTATCATATAAATGAACAAATGAAGATATGCAATGATTTCTTTTCATTATTTTATTGAAAAAATGGAATAATTTACAGTGACACTAAACAACCATCACATATTTACAACACAAATGTGATTACAGTGACAAAAACAATAAAATATGCTCCTCGAGTTAAGGAGTTTGTTTCATTTTTTGTCCATGGAGTGATTTGCAAGTCAACTAATTGACCAGCAGGTCTGAAGTAAAATCCTGATAACTATCATAAGAAACCATTTTCCATTCAAGACTATAACACAGTCTTCCAGCAGCATCATGTACTATTACATACAGTTATTAATTTTTCTGGATACCTACTACCCTTACTTTAATAAAAATCATATGATACATAACCTCAGGAACAGAAAGTTATCCTTGTGTTATCTTTTCCCCAGACATTTTTACTCCAACAGTAATGTTTTACATTGTGTAGTAGTGCACTGTGCAAATGTTATAGTGCCTCTGAATTCTTACTAAGGAAAATCAATGTGGTGCAGTGGTTAAAAGAATGTAGCTGGAAATGGGAGATAATTTCAAAATGATAATCATAGTTAATTTCAATCTTGGCCTTTATAAAAGTAAAACTGAACTCCAAATTTTCACTGTATATAGTTTTATTCTACAAGATAAAAATGAGGTAGGAGTTCATTGGAACCACAAAAGGTGAAGCTGCATCAGTCTATCCTAGGTACCCCAGTTATAAAAAAAAAGTTTATATTTATATATATATATAGGACCAAAAGACGGTAAAAGCACACCTTGCAGGTGCTATTATGATTTATATTAAAAAATAAGAAATTACAGTGTAAATTGTGCTTTTATAAGTGACAGAGTAAAGCTTTATAAAATGAGGATTGATATCATCAATGAGGGTAGAGGTCTCTGTATAGTACTTGGCTTTTTTAACACCCCACACTGCAGTTATTTTTATAGAACATCACAAAGAAGAATGAAACCTGCAAGTACACACGTGTTGGAAACTGACATGACTCTGCAAGGTAGACTGGGATTTGAACTTGAACTGGTGTTTCAAATAAAAGACTATTTCAGAAGCCAGAGGACTTTTGCAATGCTTGTTACTTTGTATGGCATGGTTAACATTCTGCTATCAGGATATTTGCACGAACAAAGACAATGTTAACAAAGTAAAGGAATGTGATTTAACAAAGTGTGCACCTATAGAATGGATCAACCTTAATATACCTTTTCATTAAAAATATATTTCTGACAGTCTGAACTTTGGCAACTGAAAATGAGTGAACAAAATAGTTTCACAAAAGGGTCAGAGGTTCTATCCAGCAATACAAGTTACTTTCCTTGTAAAAGTCTTGCTCTTACAGTATGCTCTGTTGTTGTGAATAGATGCAAGTCAACCTGAAAAAAAAAAACAATTACAAGACAGGAAACGATCACTTTAATGACCAGCTATCAAAAGCCTTTTAGTGTTCAAGTGTAGGTAGAATTGAAATACTTTTGGAAATAACATACTGAAAAAGTCAGGTGTGCCGACACTAACTCAGACATCTTGCACCTTTACTTTCAGCGATAAATCTTTCTCTGCTTTCATAATGTGTCAAATATAACGGAATGAAAGCTAACAAAATAACTAGCACAAACCCACATGAACGAAACCACACTACTAACACTTCAGCAGAAGTTTTGTAATCAGGAAAAAAATCTAGAGATGTGGCAGATGCAGTGAAACTTGCCACTTTCCCAGTAAATGGCCCATTGAAACTGACAAGATGAATACTTGGTTTTCAGTAGCTGTATAGAGGCAAAAGGCACAATACAAGGAAACCAATGCTTTGACAGTATAATTTTACTAAAATAAGCAATAAAATGGTAGGCAGATTTAGAAAACACATACCATCAGTTATCTGGCTACTATATTTAACTATCAAGAGTACAACGGCCTTTTTTGACAATGGCAATTTAAATAAATGAAATCATTCTATACGAATGTTACCATTTTATACTAATGTTATAACAGGATATTGGGGGGGGGGGTTTAGGTACATGGTCTGCCCACCTTATGAGGCAAGAATTTTTTTAACACTTGCAAATGAAAAAGCTTCTCACTATCTCCCTGTATTGTGAAACAATGGCTAGCAAATTGTCATTGTAATTAGGTGTCCAAAAGTAAACATACACACTGCAAAAGCAAGTTTATGAAACTGGCTGGGAACAACTGTATCATCCACTGTCTGTAGAACAAGGAGTGTCTTTATGGCATAACATACAAATTCACATATGATCTTGTTTACAGTTTATATGTGACACCCAAAAAACTTTTATGATTACGGATCATTTCCCTATATGTCAAACACAGAAGCTAGATAATAACCCCAGATATCTTTCTGGGCACCTTGGCTCTTAAGAACACAACATTGCTTTAGAAATTATAGCAAAAGTAATGTCAAATTAATTTAGACGTATTTGGCAACATAAAAACATACTTTCACTTGCTACAGGTGTGGGGAAGACAGGAATGACGTACAACATGCTATATAACCATTCCACTGCTCTCTCTCGCAGATAATATAAACCTGCATATCATCTTCAATACATTTTGAAAGTGATTTTAAATTTCAGTCTGTGGAATCAAAAGCATAATACAAGGCCTATGGCTAGACGGACAGTAACATGTATAACTCCCCAACTCTGGTTGGTCAATGCCACCTTCAAGAATCTAGGAAGTTTTTTTGTCAAAGGGACAGGGTACCTGACAACATTTCACTGCCATTGTTGTAAAACTGTGACCACTACAAACGTAAATAATTCAGCAGGGAATGAAAAATTATCAAAACCCACTGCTCTGAGGAAGCAACAAGAACTCAGTGAAATAACACTGTTGATCTTCAACATTAATACTTAAAGTCAGACAAAACTGACAATTACACTTCAGTCAGATCAAAAGTTGTTTGTGGCAGTACCATGTGAGCACACTTTTTTTTTTTTTTTATTACATAAAAATTAAGACAGACAACTACAGCAACTTTAAGAAATACTCCAAAACCACTTGGTTGTGCACAGCCATTTTCTTTGAATGGTATTTGTTCTGTATGCAATAGCTTAGAAACACAATCTCAAAACGATAAACATGCATTCCAGATTTCTCTGACATGCATGTCTGAGCCCAGTTTTCATCCGAGCTGTTCAATACACACTTTACATTCTGAAGATATCTGTAAAATCTTAATTTTAGAAGTATACCAAATTCATAACAATATTTATGTAACTATGTTACTTTACAGTTTCATTTTAGGTCTGTGAGTACACCTCTCAGTGTCTCTCATGAAACAATATCCATCAAATAATATCTAGTCTGAATCTATCAAGTCACCTAAATAACACACTGGATTCTTTCTCTGGAGTGCTTGCTTACTGCAGATGTCCGAGGAATGATCAGAGAAACACAAAATGGCTTCAGCTTTGATTTTCTCAAGCCTAGTGCATGATGTAGGTGCAAGATAAACACTTTTTTGTGTACATAACTGTTAACATGTGCAGGGTGGATATACTGACCAGCAGTACAACTGTTGTAGTTGCTTTACTTACCCTACACGGTCCATCTTTCAAGCCCTTTAAAGTTCTAAGAGGACTTACACTGCAAAATAAATTTTTATGAAATGTCACAGATGGAAAGTTTTCATAGCTCAAACAGTTATGATGCAAGGAAAGAAAGGTCACCTCCAAGACGCGCTGTAATCCAAAAAGAAAACCATCAAGAAATGCTCCTTCAAGCAATCCTGGTTATTTTAGCCTCTTTCAAAAAACATTTATAAAGAGTTCCTTTTTCACAATAAACCTACAACCTACTTCCTGTGTGCAAACATTTGCTAATAGTCCATAAAACAGGACCAGTGTAATACTTAATTTTCAAGATTTGCAGGTATCAATAACTGAAAATGCCCAAAAGGCATCTAAAACTACGAACAAAACCAGTGCCCCAACTAAGAGGTCACAAGTACATTCCAGAAACAAGTCTGATCCTGTGGCACATGCACGTGCAGGAGCAGACTAAGGAATGTTTTATTTTTTTGCAGTCCTTACCAACCATGCAACATCGGACTGCAGCTCTCCTTAGTTTTGACATAATCACCATTAGATGCTGACTTTAGATGAGGCTTGCAAACTACAATGCCCTAGACATTGTTTACCTTGCCATAATCAATTATTTGTTCATATGGCAATGATTCAGTTGATTCACCACTACTAGAAATAATCTCCTCTAAAGATGTACTTAATGTTTCCGGAGCTTCAGGCTCCTCTATTACATTTTCATCTGTAGAGTATCTTGAGTTTCTTTCATATTCTAGCAAGTCTGCCTCATTTGCAAACATTATGTTGACACGGTCAAAGGCTGGTGAGTTGTACGTTCTGCAGTGCCACGACTCGGCCTCACAGTGCTTGGTTTTGTCAAGCTGGTTTTCCAAGGACAACTCCTGAGTATGACTAACAGAGTCCTGGTCACACAAAGTCTTGGTCTCTTCCTCCTCATTTCTGTTTGGAACTTTGTTCTCAGAGAATTTTATTTCTTTTGTTTTTGTAAACATAACAACAGGACCCCTGCTGCTGTTATTTAGTCTGTCATTTTTAACTGTCACTGTCCCATTTCTAATGGTTTCACCTCCATTCTTTAAGGGTTTATTCCCTATTTGTTTGATAAGATCATTGTATCCCTCAGGTTTCTTAGAGAGGAAAGTGAATATTTTTACATCATCTGTACCAGTGGTGGATATCTTTTGTTGTTTCCTATAGCTGGAATCATCATCTTTTCTCCGCTTTCTTCGTTTTTTTATCGCTTTATGGACCTCTATATACATGCTGACCTTCCAGTTGAAAAATAATGACAGCCAGGCTAAGCCAAGAAAAATCCAAACTTCTACAAAGTATCGGTAAAGTGTATTGTAATCAATATTGGGGTTCACACCTAAAACAAAAGAACAATTTTGTTTTAGTCACAGAACCTGATAATAGTACATTTATCAACTAGTAATCTACATTGGAAAAAACAGATAGTGATAACAGCATGTAGTATATAGCATTGTGCAAAACAAATGTTCTACTTCTACAGAACACAACATGATGCAAAATAAATAAGAGATTCTCACATTAGAAAGCAAAGACATGCACACTAAGAGTAAGATGGAATTAATTATTCTACTGCGTCTGCACTTGGCAGTGCTACTCATTTTAAAATGCAGGCTATGAAATTAAATTCCATTTTTGCTTTGGCCATTTGTTCTCATCAGTGTTGTGACTCAAAAGGACCACAGCTACAGCCTGGCATCTTTAGTCAAGTCATAAATCATCCTCCTTTCTGTTCTGGCTCTCAGCATACATATGCTACTATTGAAGAGAGTACTAAGAGTGGCATTTTTGTCACAGGACTAAACAAAATTGTGCTCTACCAAAAGTCAAGCAGTATTTCATGTCCTCCTCCCCACCATGTAAGGAGGACACCTCCTGTACCCCCAATTAAAACTATTACATTTTCAGGAAACAAACTTACTAAATGCTGTAAATTTGATCACTCCCACTTCACTCTCTTTCATGCAATGAAACTGTACACAACTAACTTAGGACCATAGGATATATGGCTCCCAAGAAGACCACATTAGGGATTATAGGACTGAAAAGATTAGGGAATAATGAAAGTAGTAAAATACATTCAACTATACAGAACAAGTAGCTCAACTGCCTTTGGAAAAGGTATATTTCTGGCTAGATTTGGAAGCTGATTCGGTCAGATCTTAGCTGTAAGATAGGCAGATCCAGAGAATGGAAACAATACAGTCAAAGGCGTTAGAACCGAATCACGGGTATTACTTTCTAGCAGTCCCTCTTCAACTAAACAAGGGCTAGTCTGGGTAGCAGGGATGAACTATGTCCTTGCCCAAGGACTCTAGAAACATAGCTCCATGCCATATTGTACGAGATCCTCCAGTAAGTAGCTAATGTAATACAGTCACCTCTCAGTCTAAATTTGTCCTCTGGCTGCACCACTCTGCATGGACTAAAGGACATCTGGAGGAAGATGAAAATACATGCCATAACATCTGGAGAAAGATGAAAATACATGCCATAACATCTGGAGGAAGATGAAAATACATGCCATAACATCTGGAGGAAGATGAAAATACATGCCATAACAGTAGCAAACGTAAAAGCCTCAAAGCTAAACACTGTACAGGAAAGTCTAGTTGGGAAGTGAAGTATTATATCCTTGACAATCCCTTAAGCAGTAAAAGAAAATGGACCACTGTTGACACCACTTTTCAAACACCAGTCCTAATATTCCAGTCCAAGAATCCAATCCCTTTAGACATCATTCCATGTCTGCCAAACACCACGGGGTATAGACAAGATGAATAAACTGATACCTCATGTCAACTGCACATCTACAGTCACACACCTTGGCCAGATTCAGCATAAGCCACTTGTTCAAATTCAAAAATCTTAACAAGAATTTCTTATTTTACTTGTTTTGTTGACTAGGGTAACACTGATCCAAACAGAGTTCCAGTGGCATCAATCCATTCAGATCAAAGTGAGAAGTAAAACTGCTGATGTGAACAATACTTGTCCAGCAAAAGACTCAATTTTACAGTCTCTCTGACTGATAACACATACAATGTGCAAAGCAATAAGGGCAAGAACAAATGGATGTATTAACCCACAGGGTAGAATAAATAACAATACAATATTTACTTACAGGATCACACTGTAAAATAGTCCAGTAATCCATTTCTAAACAACTCGTTGAATTGGCAGAAATGCAAGTGTGCAAACAAAAAGTTGCATGATGCTGGAAAGGCAAAGAATTTTAAAAATATTTCAAATAAATCTAGCAAAAGATGTGTGCCTGCATTCAAGCTGCACATTAAAAGACATGTTATAAAACATGCACAAAGCAAAGAAATGAGTTTCTGTGCCTGTGATTTTAATCCCCAAGCTCTTACAGCTCATTCTACTCCATTTAGCAATTTATCATCTCCATTCAAACGACATCCTTTATCCATACTGCAGAGGCTCTGGTGAAGTCTCATCTTGAATCAATGGGGCAGAACTGCACAGTCAGAACATCTTTTAGCATTACATCATACAGTCACAGAGTTTGATTAGTCGCAGCAGACAGACGGAGGTGCCAGGGCTTATGCAGTACTGAATACTGCATTGATTTTTAAGTATATTTGTTAACCAGTCTAATACTGATCCAAACATATAATTTTTCAGTTTAGCCAAGGGATGTAGACCATTAAAAAGCAAGTAGCTAAAAAAGACATTAATGTACTAGATTGGAACATGCATCTGTAGTAAAAGTAAGAATATTGTGCATACAAGAACTTTAATTATAACATTTTTACAGAGAATTAGTTTAGATGAGGCAGATTTAGGGAGAAGTTACAGGAGGGATAGGGTGAGACAGAGAGAGAGGTGACAGGAAATTGAATGAGCAGAAAAGAGGGTGAGAGTAAGATCAGCTCACCTCTACAGAACTTTGGAATCTCCCAAAATACATTAATACATTAATATATCAATATGAACTAAGGAAAGTTAGACGGAGTCCAGTAAAATAAATAAATACTATCAAACCTCTTACAAAGTCCCACTCTATCAACTGGCTCACAGAGAATGTCTAACATCCAACTGGCCAATTAATTACTGGGAACGGAAGCACTAAATCAGAACAGAGGAGAAACTGAAGGACAAAGCAATTAAACATACATTACAAACATACTGACATCTGACCTACCAAAGCACTCACAAATATACCAGACTTTGGGCTTTAAGGACAATTTTGTTTCACCCCCAATACAAATGGGCAGCCCTTCTCAAATCTCTATTCTCCACCGAAGGAAGCCATGAACAGTGAAGCACTGTATATGTATAACCCTCATAAAAATCTCTCTGAAACCATAACTCAATGTGTAACAAAGCACCATGAGATAGTGTTAAAAGCCTTTAAAACACCCATAGAAACCAACTTACCAGTCAGTCCTTACATTTCTAAAATCATTTATCCATTTACCTTTTCCCAAGCCAAATACTTTTGTATGTACAGCAAATGTAGGAAAACAAAGTTTGTGATTGCAAGATCTTGGCCAAAAACTAACCTGTATTCAACAGAGCATTAGGCTGCCAACTACTAGGAACACTTTAATCATTTTTTTTCCAAATAAAGTTCACCAAGCTACCACAAAGTCTTGTCAAAAGTACCACATGAATATCACACTGAAAGCATTTTGCAATGAGACTCCAACTGCCAGTCTGACCAGGAAATTAAATAAGCGATACCCATCAGCACCAAGACTCCTTTCAAATATACCTTCCTGCAATGCAAATTTCATGTCACACAAAGCAATACTACAGTCTATAGGGAGAGCTGCTGTAGAAGACTGAGAAAGTGAAGCCCAGTTGTCAACTATGTCTCTCAAATAACTGAGGATATGCTGCAAAACCCCGAACAAAGGGGCCCGTGGTCTTAAACCACCCAGCCATCAGCATCAAATAGACATTTCATAAAGGTAGCCAATTACCTGACATTTTCACCACACACTGGTTACATGTCACATGCCAACATTTCAGAAAGATATAATGTCTATGCAGCAACTCATTCTTGGTATCATTACTTTGTACATATATCCTATGCAATCAATGCAAACATTAAACATTGTAGAGCAGAATGAAGATAGAGAGAGCCATCATACAAGCCCCTACCCTTTCAGCTTCAGTACATCAATACTCCAACATAATATTCGCTTTCAGATTCAGCAACTACTCTGTGTGAACCTTCCATACAAAAGTGGCAAACTTTCATGCGTCTCCCATAATACATGCAGGGCAACTTATTTTCTTTACATACAAAATTTATAGTGATCCAAAATCCCAAGGGGCAAAAAATGAAAAAGGGGTTGATAAAAAAAAAAGTGATCAATTTTTTGTTTTAACATCCCCTTCTTCAGTAAGTACACCTCTCAAACTCCACAACATTCATTTTTGTTTAAAGCAATTGATTCAGTTTGTAGATGATAATCGGGGGGGCCCACTTACACTTTTGCTTGAGCAACTCGAGTTAAGTTGGCAAATACGTACTGGGGCAATGTTCTACCCTGGATTGAATGAGACAATATCTTTAACTAGTATTTTGAAGTTAAAAAATCTTAAACGTTAACTTGTGTATACATTTTCATAAAATGTGTTTAAATTTGTGACATTTGATTTTAATTGATTTGTATATACAGGTTTCTGACTTCATAGTGAACTAAGTAATATTATATCTTTAAAGTTAACATGATATTTTGAGGCATAAGTATTATAAGTATATGAATTCTGTATGTATATTTCTATTATTATGGCAGGTAAAAATTTCTAAAGGAGAGTTGAGTCAAGGTGTTTTAAAATACTCAGTTATATTTGTTCTAAAAAAATGTTTTAAGTAGAAATGTGCCTTTAAGAGGCAAAGTTCAAAAGGGGGTATATATTGTTTGTGTTGAGGTTTTTTCAGTTTCTGATGAAGTCTTGCCACATGTGCAAGACTAAAAGCGCTTCAATAAACTGAGAGAGAATTTGCTTTGGTGTTTTCAAGCTGTCTGCTTGTTTTTCGATAGTGTGTCTTTTTTTGTTCCTGCTTATTGGACACCTCTCAAACTGCACAGGATAAAAATTGGATCACTTCAAAATATCCTATAGGTCTCAGATATCTGGGAAAAACTTATTTTACTGAGTGGGTGACTTAATAAACTTTTAGAGCAAAAATGGAGTCCCAAAATGTCAGACTGTTCCACATTCCCAAATAAAGTAATAACACTTTGTTCATTAACTAGTATATAAATGTTACATAATTTAGCACATCTCCCAGTCACCTACAGTTCACAGAGAAATAGCCCTACCCAAAATGACCACTGACATTCTGTATTCAAAATCTGAGAGGAAACCATCAAAGCACCAGAACATTCTTCCAAAAAAAAGATCAAAATTTTTACCACCCAGTGTACAGTTATATTGTCCCCTTCCCAAGTCAAACCACCACCACAAAATGGCACTCCAACCCAGGAGGCAGAGAGAGAGGGAGAGAGTTGGACTCTGGTTAACTTCAGATTTGACTCAAACATTTAAAAGTATACTGTTTAAAGTGATCAAACAGATTCAGAAGGGGAAAAGGGTCATCTTTTTCCAGGAATATATGCTACCTACTTCACCATTATCCACGTTTAAAAGGGCACGCTTATTTGTAAGAGGTGGGTAAACAGCCACCTCTTTCATGAGCACCTGCATCTCAGTGCTGTGTACTTCCATAAATGAACTGCCCAGTTCCTGAAAGGCAAGGAGAAAAAATGTGAACCATTATATTTACCCCTAGAAGGAGATTCAATACTTAACCACAATTGGAGAATCAACCTTAGCCATTGGGGTAGGAGGTTAGACTGCAGGAAAGGATGGAAACTAAAAGTGATCTGTAGATCGTCAAAACGTTTTCTTGAACAATTGCTTTAAAGATGCCCCAGTTCACCACATAAATTGCACTGTCATTTTAGACAGTGAAGAGATAACAGTCTAAGTTACCACATTATAAAATATTGCAGTCTACCCTGCATAAAATGGCACTTTTGAGGGATTCAAATTTATATGGTTACTCATTCATTTTTTGTTGTCTGGATTAGTCCCCCCCTAGGCTAGTGGCCTCTTTTCAGGGGAGACACCCAATCAATTTTGTAGATTTTCAACATGTCCATTAATAACCTCCAGTTCTATAGTTTCAAATTGTGCCCCATTCCAGATACCTGCACGGTCCACACTTTTGTGAAAATCTAAAATATCTGAACAATGTTTCAGTTCAGTTTTAACATTCCAGTCCATCACAGTAGCAGTCCTAAACTAGAGAAATGCTCTTCAATGACGAGCAAAGTCTTGTGCACAGAAAATACTTTGTGGAGCAAGACATTCTTTCCTAAGAAAGCAGTCCCACAACTGGTAGCAAAGGCAGCAGTTTTGAAAATGTGAGTGAGGGAGTGCAGATGTCAAGCAACATCACAAACTCCAAGAACATTCCTGACAAATGTAATCTGGTCCAGTGGTGATCTGGTTTTACACTTGGAAGTGCAAAAAAGTTTCTGGAGAGCAAGAGAGAGGATTCCATTATGGTAGCAGAAGTCATTTCCTAATAGTGGCATCCTCTCCTATCAAGATGTCAGTTCTGCATGCAGCTTTGAAAAGTCAAAAAAATAAATGAATTAAATTTAGAGTGGAAATAGGGAAAACAGGTTCCACTGCTACATGAAAATACTCACATTCCTGGACTGGGAAACAGCTGCCAAAACTAACATCTCTTCTTCCATAGCAGTCTTTTCTATAACCAAGTTCCAAGGTAAACCAGTAAAGCTCTGCAACAACTCCAGCTAATGCATTATATCCAACAATATTACACGTTGCAAGCCTCCACCAAAAAATCTAATTTGTAATCAACTCTTCCTTCATATCACTAAGAGCAGTCTTACTGAACTCAGTTTGCTCAATATCATGGCCCAACAGAAAATTAGCCGCCACTATGCTATGTAGAGGAGTTTTTCATGTCTTTGCTGAATTTATACCTCAGTCACAGTATGAATTTCACCTCAGGTTTCTACTGAAAATAAGGCATAGACCTAGTGGGACTAACCCATTCAAAAGGAAAACAAAAACACACAATGTTGTCATTCTTCAGTGAAGAATCAAATTCAGGCGAATAAGACAAATGAAGCGCCTGATTTTTACACAGCCTTCAGTGTTAACATCTCGTTTCCTTGCTGCTGCCTACATTTTAAGCTTTCATTCATCTCATTGGCCTGCTGCTATTCTGGGACTACTGAAATTCTACATTTAAAGTTCAAAACTTTTTATTTATGTTTTTAACTCTTATTTATTGCAACTAGTTTTATCTTAAATTTGTTTTACTTTTTATTTGTTGCATTTTAAATTTGTTTTTATCTTGCAGTTTTAGAAGTATTTACAGACAAGTTGGGAACAATTTCTTTTACGTTCTGTGATCTGACTGCAAATAAATTCAGATAGGTTATCTGTGGGAAAAGCTGAGCAGTAGCATTTATAATGTAAGGTTAGCAGAGGTGGAAAATATTTAAATTTTCTGAAAATGCCACTACACTGCAGCAGTTGTGAGACTTGTTTGCTACCCACCCTTTCTCTGTTATGCTGTGAAACTCAGTGGCTTGGGTGGCCTGGCCTTTTTGTACATTTCACTTTTGAAGCTTGTCCCACTCATCTTGTCTGCTCATCATACCTCTCAACTGTCCGAATTTTCACAGAATGTCCAGAATTTTGCCCCATATTTTGGTCTGTTCCTCAAAATTTGGTGATATCGCCAAGGATTGAAGTCACTAAATCACTTAAATTTATATTTCATACTTCATACACTTCAACACTTGCTAATGCTACCTGTTACTCATAGGTGTGTACTAGGCTAACCACCACAAGTTCCTTTTTAAGCCTAGCCATGCATCCCAATCTCTGACAAGTTCTGGAACCCTTGATAAGTGTAAGCAGAGGCTTGGGAGGTGAAGCATTTACAGGCTGCCTGTGGCCATTACTGACATAGGTGCCAAACTAGGGATGAATTTCCTGTTCACCATTCAATTGTCAAAGTATAATTCAGGTGCTGTTTGTTTTGTGGATATACAGGAGGTCCATCAGTATAATTCAGGTGCTGTTTGTTTTGTGGATATACAGGAGGTCCATCAGTATAATTCAGGTGCTGTTTGTTTTGTGGATATACAGGAGGTCCATCAGAGTGGAGTCTAACAATGCCTTACATGCCAGGCAGATATCTCTCCTAAACAGTCTGTAGTAGTAGGAGACAAAATACAGGAATAGGACACTGAGGCAGTCTGCGTAATACACATTACTAATGCCCTGTATTCTTTTAGTGAGGAACCTTTGTGGATGTTCCATTTGTTGGATATGTCTGGTTAGGTACATACCAAATGGGCAAGATTCTCAATGATGGGGCTGATGAATGCTGAATACAGTAGAACAATGACTTATTTGGATCTAGATGCCATGCCTTACAAGTTCCACAACACAGAATGATTTCCTCATTACTGCAGACACGTGATGATTAAAGGCTAGATTACTGTCTGTGTGTGTAACAGAGTCCCTGACTACTGGTCAGCTCTTAAAGGTGTGTTCTCAATATGATAGTTTCCAGGGATGGGTGACTTTCCAAAGGATATTATTATTCATTTCTTGGCATTTAGTTTTTAGTCCAAGGCTTTGGCACTGGTTGGTTGTCTGCAAGCCCTTCCCGGAGAACATTTGTAGCAGTGGGTGATTCAATGACCACTCCTAATTTGCTATCATCTGCAAATTTAGTCAGCCAGAGGCCACTGACATTGGCCTTGACTTCAGGGAAGTAATTGCCAAACAAAAGCAGTCTCAGGACCAATCCCTGAGGGACTCCACTTGTGACTGGCCTCTTTGCAGAGGTGGACTCCCCAATTCTAACTTTCTTGGTCCTGTTAGTCAGCTGACATAAGGGTTTGTACTCAACCTCTTAAGTTTGTCAACAATGCCCAAGTGGGGGATTGTCAAATGCTTTGGCCAGGTCAAGGTAAGCCGTGTGAACCATTTTGCCCTCAGCCATTGATTTGGGGACATTCAAGATAGTTCACCAGGTTCAGTAGGCATAACATTAAACCAAATTGCATTGGGTCCAGTACCTGGAGGTGTCCTATGTCATTATTTATTATTTCTATGATAATTATTTCCATGGCTTTGCATATGAAACCAGTGATACTTATTGGTCTGTAGTTGCTGGGGTCTATAGGTGGCCCACGAGGGATGACTGCTGCTGTTCTCCGTTCATGAGGCATGAAGCCTGTTTGGAGGCTACAGCAACTCCAGAGGGCCTGGTAAATTGTGTTTCATGCTATTTAGAAGGCATCCTGGGATACTCTCTGGGCCCATTGAGGCAATGCTCTTGGCCTTTGGAGCGGAATTTGTCAGCCAGTAGGTTTGCCATATCAGTATAGGTGGCTCAATTTACAATGAGCTCTGCACACAATTGTGTATTCCCTTTGAGGTTGTGGACATAGCTAAAGAATACCCAATAGTTGTTCTTGGCCTAATAGGCCAAATTTATTTCAAATCTGGCTATACTGTGTTCAAAGTTGTTTGTTTGATTTGATGAGTGTGTTTTATCCTGATGGGTGCTGCAACTCAATTTTTGCCATGATTTTCTTCCTTCTGTTATACAGCCTGTTGATATTTGTGATCCCACCAGGATGGCTTGTTTTTTTGAGTTAGTTCTGTACTTTTCCTGGTAGGTACATCCGCCTCTGTGCAGCTATTAACATGCTTGTATAGGGTTTCTGTGAACATGTCTGCATAGGCAGCAGTATTCTCAGGGTTTATGGGTGTTTGAAATTTTGCTAAGTTATCACTTAATAGTAGGAAGTTAGCCTTTGAATAGTTCCCAAATATTCCAGGGTCAGCTGAGGTTCAGGGTTTTATTTTTACTTCAAATTAGACCATTTTTGCGGTCTGACCTTACCAGAGAAGACATTACACCAAGGGGTGTGCAGCACCCTCCCATATTAGTGAGGACCAGAACCAGTATGGTTACAGCCCTTGTTGGTGCACTGACAATATGGCCAAGGAGTTTGTTTTTACAAAATCCAGGAATCTCTTGGCCTGTATGTTTGGCGTAATATATGACTCCCAAAATGGTGTCTAGAATGTGAACTAACTGAACACAAATGTACACACACACACCCCAGGTGACTGCAGTGAGACTAAAACCCCTAACTACCTATTGACAGGACACAGCATTTAATGCAAGCACCTCAGGACAAGTCTAAAATTTGTCCTGCATGGGACTGGTTTGCTGACAGTAGGACACATACTCATGCTCTCCTGACCTCACACACACTCACACACTCTCACACACACACACTCACACACACACACTCTCACACACACACACACTCACACACACACACACTCACACACACACACTCTCACACACACACACTCTCACACACACACACTCTCACACACACACACTCTCACACACACTCACACACACACACACTCACACACTCACTCACTCACACACTCACACACACACACTCTCACACACACACTCTCACACACACACACTCTCACACACACACACTCACACACACACACTCTCACACACACACACTCTCACACACACACACTCACACACACACACACTCTCACACACACTCTCACACACACACTCTCTCACACACACACACTCTCTCACACACACACACTCTCTCACACACACACACTCTCACACACACACTCTCTCACACACACACTCTCTCACACACACACACTCTCTCACACACACACACTCTCTCACACACACACTCTCTCACACACACACTCTCTCACACACACACACTCTCTCACACACACTCTCTCTCACACACACACTCTCTCTCACACACACACTCTCTCACACACACACTCTCTCACACACACACTCTCTCACACACACACTCTCTCACACACACACTCTCTCACACACACACTCTCTCTCACACACACACTCTCTCACACACACACTCTCTCACACACACACTCTCTCACACACACTCTCTCACACACACACTCTCACACACACACACTGACTGCAATCAGATTAGAGCCCCTACCTAACTAGTTACACAAGCTAGAAAAGTCAGTACTTAACTCATTCAGTCCAATTGTGCTCAGGATGTTTGCACTAACTTCCAATGGGAGGAGCCAAAACCTTTTGACAGAATCAAATTATGTTCATATCTCTGGAACCATATGGATTATGAAAGTATAAATGGCACTTCAGCGCAAACAATTTTTATAGTGTAACATTCTTTAGATCAGAGGCCTTAAACCGAATTTTATAAGCCGCAGTAAGCAATAAGCCGCAGTAAGCACAATAACTATTACATTTGTAATATTTTGTAAACTGACCATCTCTGCAACCTCTCAAGTTACACACATACTGTCAGCAGCATTTTATTCATCTGAGAGCTTTCATATGAGGCTAAGGAGTGCTGCCTATGTTACCTGGTTGTTGAGATAGAAAAATGTGAAAATTATATCTATATAAATCATTAAAAACAGTTAATAACTTATTTACCTGCACTAGACAGAGGTCAGATATTAATGGAGTTGAATTTGCTATTGTGTAAGCTTTAAGATGAAATATTTTAAAACCTTGTACATAGCATGGTTTTGGATTTATTGATGCAAATATGAAGCAATATTTCACGCCTAGACACGCTGGTAGGAGTCAACTGCAGATGCACCTGGAGGCGTCACTCGGATGTACTCAGTTAACATAAGCATCATGGCCCAATTCTAGCAACTTTCTAATTCTATAAGAGGAATATTTAACATCTGCCGTGTTTTGGGACCTTTGCACTAAAAATTCCAACTAGGAAGGCTCTCTCCTTAGACTGTTAAAGATAAAGTACAACCAATCGCTGTACCCGTGCTTGGTTCACATGAAGTTGTATCCATGTTCAGAAGCTTTTTAGTTTATGTTTACAAGGGTTTTATATTTTCCCCCTATTTTGAAACAAACAAAAAAAAATGTTTGTACCTCAGCATGAGGCATGCACCTTCATCTGCTGCCTGTGTTAACTCTCTAATCTAGTGCATTACGAAGATTATTGGGGTGTATGACTATTCAACAGTGTGGTAGAGCTGACTTATACAGTCACCCTGTGCCACCAGGAGAAACCAGATGCAAAGGGTAAGCAACATTTTACTAAAACAATATACTAGAGGCCACTTACTGAAAGTAACAATGCTAAAGTTTAAATTTTCCAGCCAGTAGATTACAATGAATATTCAGGCTGCATTACTCCTTTCCATAGCACACATGCTCACCCATTCCATATTGGCGCCACACAAACACTTTGCCATCTGGAAGCTAATAGGCTGGACAAATAGACAAGTGACTGTAGTAATGATGGCATATGTTTTATGTTTTATATTAAATTCCCCTTCAAAGCGGACTGTACTCCTTAGCAAGTTTTCTTGTTCAGCACAAAGCCACATCACTCAAGATGATATCTGTATATTGCCTGTGGACGTCCCTTACTAAACACAGGCACAACTTAGAGCAGGAATATTGCAGGCAATGGAAGGAGAATTTTAGTGTCAATAAAACACTTTCCATTCAGGGCATCCATTGCATCTTTCTTTTGTAGAGTCCTTTTCGGAGGGGTGAAAAGGGAAATTTGAGGAAAAAGTTATATTTCACCCCTTTGAACTTGATCAGTTACTCTCTTCTCTTTCATATCTTTCTACTGTTTAGTGCATACTGCAATACAAAAAAAAAAAAGAGAGCATGAATCCATTTAGTTCCATCCTGCTACTGAAATAGCACACATCTGGGGAAGCGTACCAGTAACTGGTACAAACTATATCTCAGGAAACGGCTTGGGATTAGTACTTCTGTTTTGCTCCTGATGAGAGATAAAGCAAAGGGTCATTATTTTCTAACCATCTTAGAAGCTACCAAATCAGTAGAAAGACCAACATCTGCTTCTTAGAATCCAGATTGGGATTATTTCTACTGTTTTGCTCCTGTTGAATGAAGAAGCATGGAGACACTGGTTCCTGACCATCTCTGATTGGGCAGCATGTATGAAATGCCCTTCTCTGACTGGTCATTTTTGGACCATTGTGCAGCTTAGCTCTCTTGCACAGAGGTAAGAAAACTGCAACAAGCATACAGACTCATTCAACATTTGGGATGAGACTGCTAGCCACTATAGATCCTGTCACATGCTTCTTAAACAGGTTGAGATTAGCGATTCCCTTTAGCTTCTGGTGACAGAAGATACAAAGGGACATTGATTTCTAGTAGAGTGCAGTATTTATGAGACCAGCACTAGTAGTAGCCAAGTAGTAGTCCATAACTGAATCACTATTTATTCTAGGACAACCTAGCCAGTGGCTAGGTTAGCAAGCTTTTGTGGAATTAATTAATGGACAGTGCAGTGGTGCAGCAGTAGCATTGTCGCCTCATAGCAAGAGGTTCTCTGGTTTAATTCTCAGCTGGGGTGCCTTTTGTGTGGAGTCTGCATGCCCTCCCTGCATCCATGTGGGTTTCCTCTGGGTGCTCCAGTTTCCTCCCACATTACAAAGACATGATTCTGGAGCGTTTCTCCCTAGGTATCCACTGGAAATTGGCTTGTTCCAAGTTGGATTTTCCTGGCAAACAAATGTTAAATAAATAAAATAATTCATTGGTTCTAATTCATTGGCTCTGTCAAGTGGCTTTCTTGAACAATTTTTGTGGCTTATTTTCTGTTACAGGTAAGAACATTTAGCTCAATGTTGCCCATTACACAGCACATGTGCACTTCATAACATACATACAGGCATTTAGAGCCTTAACTTTTTCTATTACTCATTCAGACAATCTTCCAAAATGTCTATTCTCCTTAAGAGTAACACTGAACTCAATCCAGGCTCCTTTTACTCAACATCAGAACTCATTGCTCCCTACACTGAGCTATGCACTCCTCAATGCATATAGCATCAGAAGCAAGCTAGACCAAAGTCAGTGCTTTTATTACCCAATGCACCCCAGACATTCCAGCAGTCACAGAATCCTAGGTCAAAAAAGGCTCCCTCAACTTTCAACACTTCCTTACCTCCTAAAGTGTGTCAGCAGTGCCAGAACTGTAAGACGATCAGGTGGAGACCCTCTAATTTTGTACAGAAATAATAAAACCAAAAATCATTGCCCAGGGAAACTTCTTCTCAGACTCCGGTCCTAAATGGATTCAACTAAAGTTTACGACTCACAAAGGTAAACTACTGATATATCACCCCCTCCTTCCCAAAATAAATTACAATCACTTACCACTAACATCCTTAATGCTTCCAAAAAGTAACAATCATGCCAAGTGACTTGAATCTCACTTATGCTGGCTCACTTATCTGACATGGGTGCTTTCCTAGCAGTCCTTAGGTCTCCTTCAACTCATAAAAAGGACCAACAAAACCTAATCTCAGGTCCTACAAACACTCCACACTCTATTACAAACGTACCAAACTCCATCTCCAAAATAAACTTATTGCCACCATCACCAAGCCACCACTGCCCAGTCACCTTCATAGCTGTCAACCATCCTATAAAACTACCAGAAATATTAACAGCCTTCAGAAACAAGAGCAGCACAAATACAAACTCAACCTTTCTCACAGCTCACAAGTGAAATCATAATATATTCTTCTTTACATGACCCTAAACACAAAGCTGCAAGCCTAACACTTTTTTACTCCAACTGCAAGATAAATTCTTCCCACTTATCTGCAGGTATACTGACCAAAACTGAGTGGCTATCCACTGAACTCAAACATCTTTTAACTGTAAGGGATGAAGGGTGGCAAAAACTGACCCCCACAACTCATACCTACACATTTTTTTATATAGTCTTTTTTTTTTTTTTTTAACGTAGCCAAGACGTCCATCAGAAGGCACAAAAGAAATCTCCAAACAAAGAAACAAAATTACCCTAACATTCCCCAATCACTTTTGGAAAGAGGTTAACCTACTTACAGAATAACCCTGTCTACAAACACCATTTAATGTGGTACAGCAAAACTTTCTCCAGATGATTTCCTTAAAGAATTTAGCCTTCTCCCATAAATAAAGTCCATACCTCTCATAGATCATACATTGCCCACCCAACCACAATTCACCCCCCCTTTCACATTAAATGCATACATCCCAAAGTTGATACTATTCTATTTGAAAATACTTCCACTGACACCCCTCTGGATCTGACAGCAAAGCTCTGGTTTATACATCACTGCAGAAAGAATCCACATCTTTCTCTCACCCACATATATAAGCCATGCCTCTCATAAATCATGCACAGATTTGGAAAACTGCTCTAATAAAACCCCTCCCAAAGCAAACCAACCCAAATAGATACCTCTTACTTCGGTCCAATATTCATACTCCAAATTCTGGGCAAATTACTTGAAAAGATAGTCTACAGCCAACTGTGTGTGTGTGTGTGTGTGTGTGTGTGTGTATATATATATATATATATATATATATATATATATATATACATATATATATATATATATATACATATATATATATATATATAAATATATATATATATATATTATAAACATACAACAGACACACACATATATATATATATATATATATATATATATATATATATATATATATATATATATAGATAGATATATAGATATATAGATATATATATATATATATATATATATACACACATACATACAACACACACACACACACACACATATCTCCAGCATTAACACCGGACTTCCTCCACAAAATATGGATTCTGGCCTGGACAAAGTACTATGATAGCACTGTGGTCCCTAACTGATAACATCTTGCTAAGCTCCGATAGTGGCCTCCTTACAGGTGCCCTTTTTTATAGACCTGACAATGGCATTTGACCTCATAGACTACTATCTTCTGCAAAACAAACTAAATGAAATTGCTATCAGTCACAATGCCACTTCTTGGTTTAAAAACTTCATCAGTGACAGACACCTCAAAATTAAAACAGGATCTCCCAAACAGAATCTGCACCTATTACCAAAAGTGTACCACAAGGATCCATTCTTCACTCCAACTTTCTTGGGACCTTCCCCATCGTCCACATACTAAGTTGATGACATGGCCATTTACTGATCAGGTCACTCATTAACATTCACTGCCAACTCCAATCAGAATTTCATGAGCTCTGTCGATGCTTCATAAACCACAAACTACTCAACCAGACCAAGACCAAAACTACACATTTTGGAACTCCACAGAAAATTCACAAAACATCTACTATCCCTAACTGTCTAACATTCACAACCATTCCATAGATATAACCCCCACCTTCAAATACCTAGGACTATGGTTTATCAGTCACTGAACTTCCATTTCCTCAATGACAAAGACAGTGCCAAAATAAACTCCCTCCTTTTTTGGGCTAAAAAGATCTTTACTTTTCTATCCCAATGTTTGTTTCTGCCTCCAAGAAAAAAGTACAGTTGTGTACACGTACCGTAAATGTAGATGTTTGAGTGTATTCACTGTTGATGTCAGCACATTTGGGTTATCTGCCTGCAGGTAGCCCTCAGCCAGCCTGAATAACAGTCTTGGATTCCTGCATCGGATGCTGTCTCTTCTTCCATGACGTCAGGTCGTCAAGGGGTATAAAACATGCAGCCGACACCATTACGTCAGTTTTTCCTGCCCCAGATGTCAGGTGCCTCCACAATGGGAAGCAATTATAATGTTATGGCACACCTCCATCAAAATGCAAATACACCCGAAAGCTTAAATACACTAAACAAGAAGGAAAGGTAGAGCCAAGAGAAGTCAGGGGGTTGGAGGGAGGGTAAACCAGGACTGCAACAGTGAATACACTCGAACATCTACATCTATGGTAAGTGTGCACAACTGTACTATATTCTTTGTGTTTTACTGTTGCAGTCATCACATTTGGGTTGATTCCCAAAGATAAGGAAGGGAGGAGGAAGTTAGAAAGCATTAGGGCCAACTATTAAGCCCTGCAAGACTGCAGTGGCAAAACCAGCATTGGATTTGGAAAAAATAGGCATGTAGTAATGTTTGGTGAAGGTATGTACAGAGCTCCAGGTAGCAGCTTCTAGGATGTCCCTGGTAGGGACTCCTCTGAGAAAGGCTGTAGAGGTAGATGCAGCCCTGGTGGAATGTGATCTTATCCCCTTGTGGGGTAGGTTTTCCATGGTGCTTATAGCAGAAATGAATGCAATGGGCTATCCATTTAGAAATGGTTTGCTTTGAAATGACCTTCCCCTCTGCCCCTGCAGCAAAGCCAACTAGCAGCTGTTCAGATTTTCTGAGAGGCTTAGTCCTGTCCAAATAAAATCTAAGTTGTCTGTGCACATCCAAAGAGTGCAGCATTCGTTTTCATTTGTTTTGTGGATTCGGAAAAAAAGGTAGGCAAATGAATGGACTGATTTAGGGCCACACTAGACACCACCTTGGGCATAAAGGAAGGACTGGTCCTGAGGGTAACCCTGTCTGCATGGAAGATGAAGGGCTCCACTGCCATGAGGGCCTGTAATTCAGACACTCTTCTTGCAGAAGTGATGGCTAGAAGGAAGGCTGTTTTCCAAGAAAAGAATTTCAACTCTGCATTTGCAGCTGGCTCAAAAGGAGGGAGAGTGAGCTTTTCCAATACAAAGTTAAGGTCCCAGGCTGGAGTAGGGGCTCTTCTGGGGGGGTCTTAATTTTGGCCCCTCTGAGGAATTGCTTTAGCATGGGGTGAGAGAAGAGGGGTGGTTCAGTATTATAATCTGCTGAAATGGCAGAGGCATGAATTTTAATTGATGAGAAGGATAGGCCCTTGTGGAGCATTTCTGTTAAGTACTGAAGTATATGAGGTAAGCAAGGCGCCGTTGTGCCCATCCCCCAAGTCTGGCTCCAGGAACAGTATCTTTTCCACTTTTCAGCATAGGAGTTTCTAGTACTAGGCCTCCTTGCCTCCAGAATGGCATCTAGCACCTGCTTACTGAGGTATGCTATTGGAGAGCTCAAGGAATTAGCCAGTCTGCAAGGTTCGGGGTTTGATGCTGAGGGTGCAGAATTTGTCTTGCCTGCTGGGACAGCAGAGAAGGGGTCTGAGGCAGGTGCCATGGTTCCAGCAGTGTCATACTGCACAAGAGGGGGTACCAGTGCTGGTGTGGCCAGTTTGGTGCAATCAGTATTGTCCTTGGCTTGCCCTGTTTGATCTTTAGCAGAACCTTCAAGAGGAGAGGCAGAGGGGGGAAAGGCATAAACAGAGAGGATTTCCCAGGTAAAGGACAGGGCATCCACTTTCCACGCTTGACTGTGGGAAGTCCTTGTGCAGAATTTGTCCAATTGGTAGTTCTGAGGGGAGGCAAACAGGTCCATCTCTGGAGTCCCCCATTTGTTCCTCAAGAGGTTGAATATTTTTGGTTCCAGTTTTCATTCTTGTGGGTCCATGAGATTTCTGCTTAGGTCACCTGCCAGAGAATTTAGCTTGCCTGGCAGGATTTGAGCCTGTAAGTACACTTGGTAGCTCAAGGCTGTGTTCCACAGAGCAATGGCTAGTCTGCAGAGAGAGGACGAGTGGGTTCCCCCATGCTCGTTAATGTACCACATAACTGTGGTGCTGTCTGTCTACCAATAATTCTCCTGAAGAATGTGGTCTTTGAAGCCACAAAAATTTGGGCTAGGCTTATAAATGCCTTAGGGCAGATAGCCTAGTATAAACCTATGAACCTATGAACCTATGAATTCTGTTCAGTTAACATTTCTTTTTGTCTGACATGCAGGTGCATCTGTCTCAGGCTCCATTCGCCCTGAATGCACTGCCCTGCCAAGTGAGCCCCCCCATGCATAGTCTGATGCATCTGTTGTTAGGGTTTGGGTGGCAGGGGGTAGAGTGAAAGGGAGCCCCCTTGTTGGTGTAGCAGGCCTCTGCCCACCAAAGGATCTCTGTCATTATACAAAGAATGATAGGAATCATTGATTCCAGGTCCTGAGAATGTTGACACCATAGGCTTTTTAGACACCATTGTAGTTTCCTCATATGCAGTCTTGCATATGGAATTAGTAGAATGCAAGAGGCCATGAACCCCAGGGCTTGCAGAATTTTCCTTGCAGATAGCAGGGTCTTTGCGGCCAGTAGTTTGAAGTAGGTTGTCAAATAAACTTGTTTCTCTGAAGTGAAGAAAGCCATCTGGGAAGTTGTGTTCAAGCTTGCTCCCAGGAATACAATCTGTTGGCAAGGTACTAGATGAGATTTTGTTTTGTTTATGGTGTACCCCAGTGAGGTTAGAACTTTCTTTATGAATTCCAGATGTTTTAATAGCAAATCCTGGCTTTCTGCCCAAATCAGACAATCATCCAAGTATGGGTATATCTGAATATTTCTCTGCCTGCAAAATGCAATGGCTGGAGCTAGAACTTTGTGAATACCCTGGGTGCAGTAGATAAGCCAAAGGGAAGTGCAGAGAAGTAATAGTGCATGGTGCCTGCCCTGAAGCGTAGGTATTTCCTGTAGGATTCCCTTATTGGAATGTGCAGGTAAGCTTCCTTTAAGTCTAAGGTTGCCAACCAGGCATCTTTGCCTAGCATAGGAAGCAGCAGTAAGTGTTAGCATTTTGAATTTTGGGATTACCAAAAAGGAGTTTAGAGTAGAGATGTCCAGGATAGGATGCCAGGAGCTGTCTTCTCTGGGTACCTGGAAAAGTCTTGAATAAAAAACTTGTCCCCTTTCTTCTGCTGGGACAGGATGAATAGCCCTGATACTTAGAAGAGAGAGAACCTGCTGTAGAGCCTCTGCCCACTGATTTGAGAGTAGGTCTGGCCAACCGTTTAGGGTTGGTAGGGTGTAGAAGTTTAATCTTTATCCTTGGGGAAACTATTCAAAACCCATCTGTCCTGGGTAATGAGTTCCCAGTTTTTTGCATGCAGGATGAGCTTTCCTCCTAAGGGAGCAGGAAGTTGAGCAGGGCTTGGAAGGGTTAAGGATAAGTCATTGTGCCATTTTTCTATAGGGGGGTGTCTTACTACTCCCTGCTTTGGAAGTGGGAGTCCCCCACTGCTTAGGCCTGTATGTAGCCTGAGACTGTACCCTACGTGGTCTGCTGTTCCTGGGACTGGACTGAGGAGGCTGGAAAGGACCAATTCTTTGAAGGCCAATGCCTACTAAATCTGGGAGGCTGTGCTTGCAGGAAATCTTTAACAGTTTGCATAGATTTAGCTTTTTCCTCCGTCTTTTTGAGGACTTCTGCTTTGTTGCCAAACAGGCAGTCTTGGTTTAAGGGAGCATCCAGTAATTTAGCTTTAACATGATCTGGCAAGCTTTGCTCCTTAAGCCAAACATGCCTTCAAAGTACAGACGCAGTGACAGCAGCCCTGCAAGATGCTTCCAAATCAAAACCACATTGCAAATTATGTTTACCAAATTGTTCTGCAGAATGCATTAAATCCTGTAATTCTTTGTGTTCAGTGCAGTCAGGAATCATAATTTTCTGTTTAAGTAGAACCATAATATGCTGCTGGTACTTTAACATATGAAACTGGCAATTTAAAGCCCTAATGGGCAAAGTTGCCGAAGTATATACCTTCTTACCCAATCTGTACAAGGCTCTAGAATCTCTATTAGAAGGGATAGGGTTTTTGGCAGCAGTAGCCTTAATGCCCTTAGGTCCTTGGGAAATGGTCTCTGGACCCGCAGTAGGATTCTTGAAGAGTAACTTGTGAGAGTCAGGTACTCTGTACTACCGGTCAGTTTTTCTGGGAGCTGGAGGTAAAGTGTCTGGGGAAAGCATCATCTACAATGTCCAGAACAGGAGGGATAGCTAAAGGCCTATGTTGAAGGAGGAGTAAGAATTCCCTAAGCCTCTTTTTGGAGTCAGAGTAATCCTGGCTTTCCCAGTGGAAATGATCCCTAAGAGTGTGCAAGGTTTTACCAAAAGAAAAAAACTTTTGGAGGAGAAGCAGAGGGAATGGAATCCTCTGCATCAGAAGCCTCATAGGTAGATAAGGGCAAATCCTGGTAATCAGAAGAAACAGAAATATCAGATTCCTGATCAGCAGAATCAGAAGAAAAATCAGTTTGGGGGAAGGCTGGCTTCCCCTAATTAAGGTAATAAGGTCTTAGCCATTCTAAACATTTGTTTTTTAGGAATATGGGCCTGAGCATGCAGTTTGGACGTCGGTTTTCTAAGCGTGGGTTGAGTTTTAAGCCTGGATGAAGAAGATGGCGTCAGTTTAAAATGCAATTCGGTAGGCCTGAATACACCCTCAGAAGCCGGTGCCTGCACAGTGGCTCTGGACCCATCCAAGGTAGACACATCTGCAGGTTCCATAGTCGAAGAAGCATCTCATGGGTCTCAGTAGAGGCCTGCGAATCTGAGGTAGCAGGTATCAGGGGCTGCGAAAGCACCTCACTGAGTATAGGTGGACTGGTGACTAGCTTAACGGAAGCGTTGTCGGCAGTTTTGGACTTATACGGTCCATCTCTGTCTTTATCCTTACTTTTTTCAGAATATCGGTAGTCAGATGGCTTACCGAAGCCATTTCTGGCTAGTTACACAGAATACCAAAATAATTTGCTGCAAATATAGCCCGACGATGAATAGTTCGGGAGTTGAACAAGGCACAAAAATGACAGCGATGGACGTCGTAGTCTGGGCCTAAGCAAGGAATGCAGTACAAATGAAAATCTTTGCGGTATTTGCTTTCCACAGGTAAGACAATTGTTAACTTTTACGGACATTGGTTAAGAGCAAGAAAAAGGATCCCCAATGGGGTACTTAGCTTTTCTGAAGACTTTCTGAAACTCTAAAATGAAAACTTCAGTCTCGGCTGACTGGCACTTGTGAACTGCTTCTGCTTCGGGCACCGCGTGGCAGGAAGAAAGACTGATACAATGGCGTCAGCTGCATGTTTTATACCCCTGATGAACTGACGTCATGGAAGAAGAGACAGCATCCAACGCAGGAATCCAAGACTCTTGTATTCAGGCCGGCTGAGGGCTCCCTGCAGGCAGATAACCCAAATGTGATGACTGCAACAGTGAAACACGAAGAATATCAATGCCATTACTCCAGCCTACTTGTATCATCTGCCGATTACAAACTCACCTCTCTGTGAGCATTACTGTCACTAGAAAAATCAAATGGTTACCCATAAAACTAACTTACTTTTAGGATCCCAATTTCCTTCAAGCTACTCCAGCCTCATATATTTACCTCCTTTCCAGCCAGACAAGCCACACCAACACTCACTTACCCCTAGAAGCAAACTCCATAGTAATGCACTTGCTTTCTCCTCTCAGCCACCTAATCTTTAGAAAACTCTCCAACACTTGATTCCAAATTCAGAATGCAACTTAAAAAGCACTTCATCCAAACCAAATGCTCCTGCTTCAAACACAGAACATATCACCTAACCTGTCACTTTTGAGATTCCCTTCTCTCCCTACTCCTCTCAAGATTCACTAAAGACTGACCCACTTTAGAAACGAATGTATATGTTATGCTCTGTTTGATTGGACATTGCATTTGTTCAGTAGAATGTATATATATTTTTTCTATGTAATTAATCTGAACTACTTTGCTTATTGCTTACATTTCTATATTTTTTAATTGTGAAATGTTCTGTATTTCCCTTGGGCTGAGACAAATAGATATATACTCATCAGCGCACAACCCTGATAAACGAATACATATAAATAACTAAATAAATGAATACATATAAATAACTAAATAAATGAATACATTTACAAACTGGTCTCACAGTTCCTACTGTACTTAACTGTGGAGAGGTTGTGCTAGTTGTTACATTACTCTTCATGTGTAGAGTAAAACTGTTTTACACAGAGCACTGCCAGTAAGTCACTCCAAAAACTCAGGCACAACTCCACCCACAGCCCACATTAATAAACACCTCAAACCATGGATTTGCACTTCTCAACTATCACTGCAGCCAGTATGGTTGAAATGGGCATCCTGAGACAATGCAGCAATTGTCTCATGTTACTAATTAACCACCTACCATGACAATGCAGCAATTGTTTCATCTTTACTAATAACCACCTACCATACCTCTCAAGTCTACCTTCAGAGGAATGTTCTTCATTTGGGGTCTTAAAAAGTTCATGTTCCTCAAAGTTCCACATTGAAAGGATCTGTCACACATTCAGTGCTAGCAATTTTTAACTGATATCCATGGTAAATAGAACCGACTCGTATTAATTCATTAAAAGAACTATTCTGTAAGCAAAAATATAATATCTTAACCATTCTATGAGCTTCCTAGTTGCTCCACATTTTGCCCATTTGCTCAACATTATGAGAGGCAGTGTTCCTCATTTTGGAGATGGAAAGTTGAGAGCTATGCCACCTACTACTTAAATAAGTTGAGTTTGTGACAGATGTTATTACTCAATGTTATTGGAGAGGAGACAAAGCTCTCGCAAAAAATGAAGACAAATAAGTAAGCTGACAGTACCACACAATAGTACACTAAAATCACACACAGCAAAGGCCAAACACCTAGAACTTCATATGCAGAGGCTCTTCAAAGCATGTAAGACTGAAGCTTACCCAAAGTATTGGATGATAGGCACATACAGTTTACTGATATGTAAGGCAGTACTATTTATGTTCATACAGACAGGAGTGAAAACATGAAGTCATCTTCCTAATATACACACATCATCACCAGTAATGAGGTAGGAGGCAATGGCCCCTCACATCCAGGAATGTAGAGGGCCACATTAATAGTATAACAGTGAGTTTTAAATTTTTTTTCTTTAAATGTTAGTTTAACAATCTGGACCTGCAATTTCATATCTTAGACATGATGGAGAGGGATACAGATATAAAGAAGTTATTTTAAGGGGTGGAGCAACAACCCACTGTGTAAAAGGGATCTGCAGGGTCATTAAACAAATGGGTACAACTAGTAGACCAAGTTGTCTGTTTTTGCTATCAAAGTGTATGGTTCATGTCTTACCCATTTCTATACAGGGCCACTTTTAAAAGAGGAGGTGTGGTGGAGAAAATTACCATTTTCCATTCAGTACAGATAGAACACAATAGTTAGAAAAAAATGGTACTTACCTGCTACAAAATCTCCAAATCCAATGGTGGTGATTGTAATAAAGGAAAAATAAAGCCCCTCAATGTAGGACCAGCCTTCCGTCACCATGAAAACACAGGGAGGCACAACCAAATGCACGACTACACCCCAGATGAGGAAGATTGCTGTACAGGTTATTTGTGCTTTTCTCTGAAAAAAAAATAAATAAATTACTTTGCAGCAATATGTGCAAGCTTTCACAGTACATAAAAACAAAGGATTGCCAGTATTTATTATTTACTGAAAGTTGCTGGCATCCAGAAGCAGAAAACTAACTGTATTGCTGTCATTTTTGTGGCAGCACACATCTCTTACCCAGGGCAGTGTGAAATTTATTGCACGTATAAAAAAACAGGAGCAAGATCACATCACAAAAAACCACAGTCACCTAGAATTAAACATGTATTTGCAATTGTCAATATATCTGCACTCAGCAGACAACAGCCGTGGAACCAAAAATAGAGAGCCATAATACTGTAGAAAATATACACAGGTAAACAACAAGCAGCATCTGAAAAAGTAGGAAAAAGAGAATGACAAATAATGCTCATGTGAAAGACAGTGACTACCAAACCAAAGGTGTATTTATAGGTGGTTTACAGCAAGCACTGAAGAAACATGGTCCACAGAATCCTCTACTAAAGGTTAAGCTCAGTGCTGGTGACCATGTTCTGTGAATCTATTAAGTGGTGGTGACTATAGTTGTGTGAATCCATTCAGCACTGTTGACTATGTTCTGACTCTTTTCATTACAGATCTCTTACTAAATGAGGCATAGAGGACAGCAACAAACCAACATGCCTTCTGGGCTGATATTTTAAATGCAGATCCCAGAGCTCCCTGCTAGCAGCCAAGTCAGGGGATCGGTAGGCCTTATCCAATGGCAGAGTCCCCAATATCAAACACACAAAAAACTTGCTGGAAACGGAACTGAAAACAATAGCAAACTCCACATGGTAAATAAGGTTTAGCGCTTTCATTTCTTTTTATTTTACACATTATAGCTTCCTCAGAACCAGGAATATAGTAAGAAAAATGAATAAAAGCACTTAACCTTATTTACCTTGTGGAGTTTGCTATTGTTTTCAGTGCAGCTTCCACCAAGTTTTGTGTGCATTTGGTTTGTAGTTCACTTGGATTACAGGTGTTTTTTTGTGTGTTTCCTCATATCAGCTGTGATGTCCCTTTTATGGGCCAGTAATCAAGGAGCCTCAATTCTCACCACGGACACTGGAGAAGGACGTTCAACTTCGAATACAATGGATACCCTCAATATTTCCAGATGCAGACCTCTCTGCATCTAGCACAATTTCTTTTAAAGAGTACACAGAAACACACACAGCCCAGGGTCTGGGTTTCTCTCTCTCTCTCCCCAGGTCCCCAGTAAGTCTCTCTACTGGCATAGCTGTGTTCGACATCTGCTCTGTGAAACCAGTACTTCGTGTCTCTGCTCCCTGTAGCTGACTCAACACACTCATTTAAATTTTCACGCACACACAAAAACACAAACGCGCGCACGCACACACAAACACCTGGGAAAGGCTAGGACAAAATTACCCACTGTACTAACTTTGCCCAGACTATAATGTAGATTTCACTGTCATCACTCAGTTACTGTAAGGTTCTTCAAAGGGTAGCCAATTATGCTGAGTGAAGTTAATACAAATAGTGATATTGACCAAACAGCCATGCTTCAGGAGTGGCCAGAGCTGTTATTTGCAAATACTCTCAAATATGAAATATTTTTCTGAAAGGATCAGCCACAATGAGAAGTTTAAATATATTCAATAATAAAATAACATGTTATCTACTTATAGTAAACACCAGAGATTCAGACACAAGAATTATTAAAAACACTGATGGAAAGTTTCACACAGATACAGAAAAACATTGTATAGCTAATCTCACTATCTATTCCTGATTGACTAAAACAAATTACTGTTCCCTAGTTAAATTACTTACTACCACAAGGCAAGAAGATGCTGGTGAGGGTCTTTCTAGTCATGTTTCCAAGAGCAGACTACCCCTGAGATTTCAGTCTCCTCTAATATTAAAACATTATTTCTGTACAGAATGACATCACATACATCTGGTAATCTGACTTCGGGTTCCCACACTATTACAAACAATATAAGCTGCTAGGGTTTAGCACCTATGTGCTACCATATATATTTGTTGCTTTTACAAGATCTGTTGCGGCATGTGGAAGCCATAAAACAACAACATTCCACTCTTCCTACAGGAGCTACTTACTATTCTCTAGCACAACTGTGGGACAACATCTTTATGGCTTAACCCATAAAGTAATTTAATTTCAAGCATATTTTTCAAAGTCAGATGGATTAACCTCTTCTCTTCCAGTATATGCTGTTACAATGTATAACAGTTAAACTACTGCATGCACATTTCTTTTCTGTCCAGCATGAAATGCTGTTGATACATTTTAACACAAGCAACTTTAGAAATATTTTTTACATACAAACATATGTACAAAATCAATTTGATACATAAATTCTTTACAAAATTCCAGCTAGTTGTGCTAGCATATGTTACACATCCACTGCCCTACTTCTCCTGGTATGGCTGGCAGTACCACCTATTATCACATCAGCTATTAGCTTTTCAACAACAAGACAGCAGTCTTTCTCATGTACAGTACTTTTTAAAGCAGCCCATCCTTTGCCTTATATTACAAAACAATGTCTATCTGCATGCCCCAATGTTAGGCAACAAATTAACAGCATTTGGTCTCACCCAAGTATCTGCACCTTTATTGGTGCTCTTCAGTTCATGATTAGTCCATGGAGACATAAGACTGGCTAATGCAAACCACAAGATAAAAAAATCAGTATTTCAACACAGGAAGTAATAACCATTCAATAATTTAATTTACAAGACATTGATTTTATATTTACATATGAGGTGAGTGGAAATGATACTTCACATGAAGACGAGGTCCTTCCTGTTAGACTACAAGGCAACTGTTAGCAAGTTTTATTCACAGAACTCACCTACCCCCCCCCCCCGAATGTCAGCTACAATATTCAGATGGATTACATTATCTATATGTAAGGGAATGCACTGCCTAGTTAAATAAAATATACAAGTATGCAAGTATCAGCAGGTCACAAAAATACTAAACACTGCTTTATGACATTGCTATACAGCAGTTGTATACTGCCAGTTTCAGACTTAGTTATGGGGTTAAGTTATGGACAGAGACTCTGAACTCTTCAATGGGTCTAAAAACAAAACTACTTCCCAGATAAATGCTGACATGAATCGGTATCAAGAGTTATTGCAAACTGTATGGCCATGAGAACCCTGAAATCACTAGCACAATAAATAGGCTTTATGATATGTGTATCACAAAGCTTGCATTAGTTTATTTCTGTCAGCCAAAGACAGACTTGCCAAAAGGCTGACTAAATGTTAATCATGTTCTGTGAAGGATAAGGCAGAACTGCCTGTTAGCAGACTGAAGCAACCAAAGTGTGGTGCTTTCCTGTGGAGTGTACACATTCTCCATGTTTGCAGGGGGTTTTGTCAGGTGCTGTTTTTTTTCCCTCACATTCCAAAGATGTGCCATAGGTGAACTGGTATTCCTTCATGTTACACAAACCCACATGACGCTCAATGAGGGTAACTGTAGAATGAACAAACAAGCAAACACACAGAAGAATGCATTCATCCATCTAACCCTACTAGTTTGTGCTCCTTAACTCATTTTTAATACTTAAGTCTATCTGCTGGTCACTCTGCAAACCTAGCACCTAATGTGTTTGCTGTACCAACAACCTGAGATATTTGTAAAAGGCATTTCACTAACACAGAATACACCACAAACTCTTTCCTAGGCACTAATTTCCATGTTACACAATATTAGCCAGATGATTGAACTTTCTTTGTAAGTTATCAGACCGGTTTACTTTCACTTTTACTTCTATTACAAAGGTCTTCTCTGATATAGAGAAGTGGGATAGTTTAATCATACTAATACTGCTGATTAATCATTTGTTACAGCTTTATAGATGTAGAACACAATATGAGGAATGCATCTGAAGGTATTATTTCAGTTCTGGTAACTAGATGTAGCCCAGGCAACTTCCACAGTTCACAGCAGCTCACATAATACAATAAGCAAAAGATGATGCCAGCATTTGGTATTTAATCATGTTATTTTAGCAGGCATACTAAACTCAGTAGCCATATACTAGTTGTCGAAGCTTACAAATAGAACAGTACCAGGAAGACTGATGCAACAACATAATTAATATTTAAACATCACATCTAATAAGATAGTCATAGCTTCACAGTAAAATTATATAACTGAAAGCCCATACCAATGATACTCCTCTTTTGGTTAAAAACTGCCCAAGTCTTTTGGCTCTCCCACCAAAGAACTTTCCCAGTGCACTGGCCCAAGTCAAACAGAGTGGCACTCCAAAAAGTCCATAAAATATACAGAACATTTGGCCTGCTGAAGTTTTGGGAGCAATATTCCCATAGCCTGTAAGAAAAAAATAAGACCTTGTTAAATGTTTATTGCAAATGCTCCATGTTGCTACATAAACTTATTCAGAAATTTAAATTCTCGTCTATACTCTGTGCACAGCAGTACTGTATTACTACTGTCTGACAAATTGCAGAATGCCTTGCAGGGGATTAATGTACACTAGGAAACTGACTGGGGTTGATGGTTGATCAGTAATTCTGTATATTAGTGGTGCACCTAAAGTATACTCATTTAAATGTGCATGATAAAGAGAGAGCACTGTGCTGAGCATCAAAGGGACTGGGGAAAAGTAAATGCAATTTGAAACAAAATATTTCAGGGATCATTAAGATTTTTAGAGCACAAATTAAATCAACAAAATCAAAAAGTACTTGCTTTAAGCTTGTTCAAATACTGCATATTTACCTATTGTAGTTATGACGGTAGCAGCAAAAATAACAGCATTTGGCCAGTTCCAGTTGTTAAAAGTCTTGTTGCCAGTGATGGTAACACCTTGGCCAGCAGCATCAGATACGGCCTGTAATGCAAAACCAAATTAAATAATAAAATCAGTGATATAAAACATAAAATGACAAAGTGTGTATATTTAATGAACAAACTTTGAACAATAAACCATCTTACAAAGTTTAGGATTAAATCATATTTTTATAGTCTGTTTAGAGAATGAATACTGCAGAGCAGTTCTGGTGCCGATTACCAAAGACTTTACTTTCTCAAAGATGCTCCATTTAACAAACCCTGTACTAGTATTGCAAAGGTTTTTGTGTAACAGTACAGCTTAAGGTACAAGAAAAAGTGTCTGTTACTATACACTATGAAATTTGTTGAATAACCTCATTATTGTGTGTCAGATCTTCATACACGGAAATGCAAAGATCTAATTTATCTGTGCAAAACACCATGCCTTGTCTTGAGTTGTGGTTTATATCTTTGTTCACTGTTGCATCCTGCTGAACCCACCCATGTAACACCCAAGTGAATGAGCAGTTTATTGACAAGACAGAGAACCATGGTAAGCACTGTGGAACTATTTCAGGTGGCAAAGGAGGCTTAGCAAGTTAATCAACTTATGCAGGTTCACACTGTATGTAAGAGAAGATGGGTTTTGTAGTCAAAGTTTAAACACTACTGTACACATCATAGGTTAGCCAAAAGCTGAAAAAGTATGAGACAATACCAGAAGAATTTTCTGCTTCTTTGCTTTAAAGAAGAATATGATAAGTGAATGTTAAGCTTTTTTGAAGTAGCTAGTTTAAGAAACACACTGTAATAATGCATAGGTCAAAATAAAAGTGAAAGTTATTGAGAAATATGAACCTATGAGCAGGTGGATAACTAGGGGTACACAGCATACTCAAAAGGGGAAATAAAATCAGGCAAAATAAGTGGGCCAAGTGGGTTTATCTGTCTTTTTGACAACAGTTGTATTATGATGAGACGAGATGTTACTGTAATAAGATATTAACAATGATGGTACATATTACTTTGTAGTCTGCAACAGACTGACAAATATAGGCATTCTACATTGCTCAAACCTGCACGATGGAAAGTGACAAGTTTAACGATACTACTTTACTGAGAGTGAGTGGATGTTGCAGAAACAAGTACATTATGGAAAATGTCTCTGCCTCTACCAAGTAAAGATGCTGTAGAAACTGCAGTAACTCCTACTTCGCCATTCTGTGTTAACTTCTCTAGTGCCGACTGCATACTGGCTATCATTCTGCTGACCAGAAGACATGGTCCTGGGTATCCCTTGTTTCAGGCAGCTATTCATATAAATGACTATCGAACCTACCCAGCAGTTTACTATTTACTTGCCCTCTATGGGATTGAGAGCAGTAGTGGCAAAGAATAAAAGACAGACTTTAGGTAGTGCACTGTACCTGTATCAGTTTCTTTGCAGCGTGCAACCTTAGGTTCATTGTTTAACAGCTGTTAGGATCCTTGCTATCAGAGCTGCAGGACAGTTTCCTGTATTCGTAGGATAGCTTGCTTACTAATTATCATCCCCTTATCTGTCTTACTGCTAATGGAGAATATTAATTATCACCCCCTTATCTGTCTTACTGCTAATGGAGAATATGCATTTCACCAACAGATAATTGGGTTACATTAAATAATTCTTTGCCTCTAACAGCTGTCATATCAGTTTATTCCCTTGAGGAGATGCTGCCAACAAGTGTAACTTGCTTTTTGCAGCTGGTTTACCTTGACCTCCCTGCCCTCTTGCTCAGAATACAGTTGATGGCCAAGGTGCTGAAACATTGACTTGTCTGAGTATATGCTGCTGCAGAGCAGCATTTTTGTATTGCAGATGCACGTTACCTTCACTCATTTGCATGTGTGCACACAATCACTCATTTGTACGTGTGCACACTTACTAGCTGATGCTACTTGGCTGGGGATTGCTTCAACTAACACATTCAATGTTTTGTTATACTGCTCCTCTGCAAGCAGACTTTTGATTTGATCACACTGCTAAATGTTAACCTGCACTGCATATCCTCCTTCACCACCCTCTCTCTAACTGCACCTCTCACAATCTTCCTTCTCTGGCTACCACCAGGCACAGTATAGTTTTGTTTAAGTTGGTATATTCATTTTATTTCATTCAATACCAGTGACTCAGTAATATTTCATACATCTCAGCAGTTATAGTTTAAAGCATTTTCTAGTGGACTTCTGTATGCATTTTATTGGAAATCGTATTTCTTTGACCTTGCTAATCAGAGTATGATTTTACTAGTCATCAGTGTTTATTGTTGTGTAATAGTATACCATTTAGAAACCTGTAAGAACAGACATTTTTTTGTACGAGGGATATAAAAACATTTTTCTTAAGCTTTTCACAGATAACTTTTCTCCTGTCGTCTGCTTTCTTCTCCCGTTCTTTTCAAGTCTCCCCAGTTAAAGATGACTATTCATAAAAATATACCAGCTGAACCGTCCAGCAGTCTACTGCTACTGTCTCACCACAGGTTCAAGAACAGCAGCTGCCAAGAATAAAGGATGGACTTTAGGTAGCTCACTGTTCCTGGATCAGATTATTGGCTACTGTGCATCATTGGGGTTCAATGTTTAGCACCTGTTAGAGTCCTTGTATTTCAGAGCTGCAGCAGAAACAAAGCTTGATTACCAATTCCCTTACATTATCACCCTGTCAGCCATCTTGTTGCTAATGAAGATTGTCTCACATCTTCAGGTACATTCAATGTCACTCATTGACATATATTTGTTTATATCAAATACATTAAAATAGATAACCATCGAATTCCTTAGTGCAACAATTTATCTGATTTTGATCATTTGATATTTATATTTCAAAAAAATGTATAGTAATTTAGAGGTCAAGTTTTATGATTGTTCTTCACTCAATTCTTGTTGATTCCTTAGTTTTTGTTGATTTTTACCTTACATTTATGTTTCCCTTATAGTCAGACATTTTACTTACATATTTTTCAGCTTAGATACAGCTTTTAATAAATCAGTCCACATAGCTATCAGATTATTGAATTTCATGTCTGCATAAGTATAATTCATTTTACATTAATTCTAAAACATATTCATTTATGTCTTGTTGTATATAATATAAAGTACTTCATTTGTTATATTTGGTTTTGCTATACACCTGGCTTTTATGCCTTCTTATATGAACGGGGTTTAATCTATGGGGGGGTTCGTTTAGACGTCACCCATTGCGCATGCCATGTGGTGGATTTTGATGTTGTTGCTTAGAATACCATGTAGAGTATCTATATGCTGTATGTAAATAGAAAATCTTAGTAAGTTTTTATGAAGTCCTGGTTTTAAAAGCTAGTAACGGTTCACTAAGCTTTAGCATTTTCATGTTACAACATAACAAACCATCACAACGGATATTTTTGTTTTTATTTTTTTACCTTCGTTTAAACTAGATATATTATTGGACAAAGTTGTTTTTAAGATTCCCACACTCACTGTAGTTAATGTTATAATTGAATAATTGACATTTAATTATATAATTTTCCCGCCTTCTCTGATATTTAAATTGAGTTGCTTCATTAAATATTTTCATCTGAAGAAGCGTAGAGGTTTTCTACGCAAAAGCACTCATCCTTTTACTTGTGAATAAAGACTTTTGAAGATAAAGCATCTGTCTATTTCTTCATCGTGGAGGGACTGTTAGTTTTTGTTCTTCATCTTCAGGTACATGGGATAAATTAAGCAGTAATTTTCTTCAACCAATATCGGCTCTATGCTTATTCTGTAGGAGTGAGGGTACTCCTGCTTATCATTAATACTCTCCTTCTGACAGGACTGCATTAACTTCCCTGCCATGTGCCAAAAACAGCCTTCAGAGTACCATTTTGACAGGCTGAAATATTAATTCAATCTATTCTGACTCTATACTGATGTAGAAACACCATCTTTGTTTTGCAGACAATGACTGCAACGATCTGCACATATCCACACTAATTGGCTGATACCATTGTGCAATGGCTGCTGAGTTACTATATCACTCTATCAACCCATTCTCCAACCACCACATTTGTTCCTTTATTTGCACAAATCCATTTTCCAACCACCCCAGGAGTTTTCCTTTATTTTCACAAAAGTCCACAAAACCAAAGTTACCATGAAATACAAATGTTTGTAAAACAGAAGGAAGCATAACTGCATCCACTATATTTATTTTGCCCATTATACCTGCCCTCCCATCACATTCATGTAAAAATACCCTTGATTTCTTATTACCTTATTCCCATTCTACCAAATTCATTCATTGACTCATATTAACATTTTTTACATGCTACACCACTCCAACAAGTTTACCTTTCCCCTTCTCATTTATCAGTTTTTGCTCATTTACCCAAATCATATCACAAGTTTCCCCATTTTTTTCCTTATCAAATGTTTACTCAAATAATTCTCATTCCATTTCAGTGATCAAACAGTGAATCTAACCCATGTCCTGGCCACAGTCTCAAGTTCCACTATTCCACATCCTCTACCATGATGCAAGTATCAAAAAGAAGATGCAATTGGTCAGTGTCTACTTAGCTTCCAAAGTTAATGACTTTATGGCCATCATAGAACCATAGCTTAAAAGAGGACACAAACCTTTCTCAGGATAAAATAACCTTTTTAATATAAGATTGTGAAAAAGTAATAAGTACCCTTATGCTATTGAAATCCCATCTAACCCCCCTACTGTAATTGCACAAGCTAACTCAATGTCATTTTGGTTGAGATTTGGAATTGAAGTCCCTTAATTGAATAATAGTCCGCTGTACCTAGCCACTGCCCATCCCCCTCAACCTTCTCTCAACAAATCTAAAGTTCTCCTTCACAACTCTAACTCCAATCATCAAAATCTTATTCTGGAAGACTTCTGTCTAAACTTTCTTGGTCTACTCTCCAATGACCTCTCTGGACATTTAGTAAATTTTGGCCTCCAAGGTGTCAAACAAATCTACTCATCCAAATCTGAAATCAGAAAGGCAGTCATTTATTGTTCTTGTCATTAATAACATACCACCTAAAATGCCCAGGATTACCACCCACTCACCATAAATCACTGCCACATCTCCTTTAACATGAACAATTTCTTAACTAAACCCACTCCAAGAATGGCAGCCTTTCGAGCTCCACAGCGAATATTGCAAAGCTAAAAATCATTCTTAAGTTCACTTGACTGGACTCCAGATCTCATCTCACAAGACCCTGACCAGCCCCCTACTATACTTCATGTGCAACACATATTTCATCTAAAATCTTATCTTTACAAAGTTTAAAAAATTGCTTGCTCACAAAGGAATTAAAGTTACCCTTTCAATATAGAAATGAGGCCTGGTACATCTGCAAACATTGTGTAGAATCACTTAATTATCAGTCTTCAAAATCTAGCCAAAATACAAAAAACTCCACTGCAAGCCTCAAACATAATCTCCTAGAAATCCAAACACTTCTGGAAGAAGTACATCTCCTTACTGGTGATAAACAACCACTTTCAACATTCAAACTCCACACTCCACACCCCACATCTTAGGCACCCTTCTCCCTTTCTTATTGAATTTAGTACTCTTTTCCAGGCATCTAGCTTATCTACCATTCAATTCCCTCCCAATCTCTATATCCTCATCAAAAACTTCTGTGAAAAGGCACTAAACCTCTCCTCTAGACATCTGTAAAGGGTCACAATTTACTCAACTGGTTCTTCACACTGTAAAGGCAAAATCTTACCTCCAGTTGCTCAAAGTCTACAGTATTTGTCTCACTTAGTAGTATGCCTTTAATACAGAAACAAGAGACTTCCCAAAACAATCCAGCTCTTCTAATACCTCCCATTACTATCCCATTTCAATTCTTCCAATTTTAAGAAAAAGTGTGAGGAAAAAACAATTTAAACTCCGCTCTCAGCCTATATTCAGCACTACAAATTAGTAACGCCCAAAGAACACGGCTTCAGGTCTGGTCGAAGCACAATGAACACACTCCATACCCTTTCTGATGGCAAAAGGTACCTTAACGACACCATTTTAATTGGCTTTGCCAAAGCTTTTGACTTGATGGATCACTCCCTTCCCCTACATCATGTGCAACTATCGGTGTAAGCCTAGCATCACACTCTGGCTTCAGGACTTTCTCTTCAGTTGTCATTTTCATGTTACAATTGGCTCCTGAACCTCCAGGCTAGCACCATTATTGAAAGACCAGGCTAGCACCATTATTGAAAGACACCTCCCAATGCTCTATGCTTATCCCACTCCTACTCACTACCTTAATGAACTCTCCTATGACCACCCTGACCTCCCTTTGTTCTTATATGCCAGTCATAGTTATAATCAGGTCAGGTGACCCCCCCCCCCCTCAGTCATCCAAACCACCTTTCAACAGGACTACCATACCATCTACAACTTAACTGTAAATCATAATTTACTACTCAACACCTCCAAAACCACAATCATGCATTTTGGGACCAACCATTTCAAAAAAACAAAAAAAAGTATCTCCTTTTTGGGACTAAAAAAAGTTCTATGTTAACTGTCTGCCTCAACCAGATCTGTGACATGAAAATGCACTCTTTCTACAACTTGAGTATGGTCTTTCCCTACTTTCTGGAGCTTCCTCCAAAAAATGCTACAGGACACCAGACACTAAGCAACAAAATATGCCATTTCATTACTCATTCCTCCCAAAGGTCATTGCTTCATGTAAAACAAAGAGCTCATCTCCTGCTTGGCTTGTCATCATTCATGCTTTTACATTTATAATCTGCCCTCCTTAGCAACAAATCTTGTATACAAAACCTAAGAAATCCAACCCATGATGGCCCTTTTCAAATTGCTTTAAAAGTCAACATTAACAACACAAAACATTGATTCTCTACTTTAGGAGAAAACTTTGGGACACCCTCCATGACAGCCTCAAAAATACCACATTTTATTCTGCCAGGTATTGTCTCAAAGTTTACCTGCAAAAGCAAGCCCTTTGCAAATACCAAAACATGGAACACATAACATAACTTCAGCACTATTTCTGCATCAACACTCTTCTACTTGCCTCTTCCTTAAGCTCCCACCTTCTCTCTCTCTATTGATCTCCTCTCATGCTGTCCTGTCAATCTCCTTCTTCCTCCCGCCCCTCTCATGCTATCCAGTCAATCTCCTCCTTCCTCCCTAAGTTTTACTTTGATCTTTCCCTCACGTTTCCTTCTTTACATCCATGTAATAGACCCATTTGTTCCACAGTATTAGCATTCTCTGTCAATACCACCTTCCATAACTGAAGTCCACCGAGCAAATGTATCTGATTCAGATGTAAAGTATATTACTTTTCCTTATGCCTATTTTGTGCTTTGCATCCTTCATATTGTTGACTGTTTATACTCTGTTTACATGCATGTGTTCAATATCTTACTGTTTATTTCAATACCTGTACTGCATACTTTATCTTTTCTTTCATTTTTCCCCAGGCTGAGCTTGAAATTCATCCATACAGTTCACTGCTCTAGCCAGTAAATAAATTGCAAAAAAAACCTTAAGATTTGCATCTCTCTCTTGAAGCAAACAAGCTACGACTGTGATGAATGTAGGGCCGTGGCCCTGCCTACAAAGCCATGATACAAGAATTAACCTTTTAAATGGCTACCAGAGAATAATCATCAATTACTAGACTTTAAAAACCCATTTGCATTTTTATGTATGGACTGAACATACAGCCTTCTCTCAAACAGCATGCTTTTTAAATACAGGACTAAGATTTTTTTTACAGAGTAATACTAAATATGCATGGACAGGTTTTATTTTATTATTATGTTTTTTAACGCAGAACAAAGCACCCAAATGCAAGACATCCAGTCTTATAAATTATTCTACTGTCATGCAGGTGAACTGCATGCAAAGCAGGTAGTGATACCAGAGAACTTGGATGCATGTGCACTAGCCTCTTAGAGGTAAGGTTTCCAAAAATACTTTCCTATGCTAGTCACCAAATATGTGCAAAGCAAAATGTGCAAAAGTTATGCTCAACAGCACTGGTGCAAGGAGATTGCTTAGCCCTGTTTAACTACTTCTAAGATCACAGCCTGCTTCAAGAACAGCACAAGGAGGAGGAATCCGTCTACAGAAGTAAACATGATGCACCATTCAAGATAAAAAAAAAAAACGGATTATTATTCCAGAAGTAATTGTAACATTCTCCTGGATTTACTAAACTTCCATGCAGGACTAATCTAGTTGTGCACAGAAGCGGCAGTTTAAGAGGAGGATGGCAGCGTGCCATGCATATTAATGAAGGTGCGCTGCCTGAACTCCAAATGCTACACGGAGCGTGGACAAGTGCAGGGGGTGTGTCTGAGAGAAGAGCTCTCAGAATAAACTTGCCCCTGCAAAGTAGAACAGAAGAATGTGCAAATAAATGAGCAAGACTGCTCACAAGTGTCCGCATATCACCACCCCAACAGACCCATGTGTTCAACAGCAACAGTACAGTCAAATAAAATGAAGAAACCCTATTTATTTTTTTTTAAAACTGCGAGTACAGCTAACCGTAGGTGCGTGGGTTTGCTCATCGCCTAGCTACGGTTAAAGCAGCTGAAAAGGCTGAAGAGGATAACAAGGAATGTATATGCAAATGAAGCAGCACAGCAATAGTGGAGTGGTTAGAGCATCCGCCTAATGAACAGGCATTCCCGGTAGTCCCACTGCAGCACAAATAATTTTCCACAGGAAATCTGTATTTGAACATAATTTTACATTGTTTTGCCGTATAACCTACAGAACAACAATTAAATGTGAACTGGAGTACTGAAGGAAATGCACATATGAAGTGTTAGTGTCATAATGAATAAGGCACAAGTAAGTATGTCTAAGCGCAAATAAGCAGCAGTAAGCATGTCCAAGTGCATTTGCATGGGGGAAAGCACTGCCCACACAGAGTAAGCAAAGTAGAAGCTAACTTGAGTGTAAGAAACTGTAACCGGAGGTTAGCAGTGCTTACCGTCGTGCAAACCCGCACAAACCCGCTTACAACCACTTTAAAGTGCCTTAATCACTTTGGATCCAATGGCCCAAGTTCTGCCTAGCAACAAAATAAACCACCTCTGCAAGGCTCAAACCCAGGATCCTGTACACTAGTCACAGTAGTTAACCACTAAGCCATCATAGCAATAGATAAGCGAGATTTATAGTGTGTGTGCGTAGATATACACAGATATATAGCTATGATAGGAAACATCACACAAGAATGACATTTATGTTCACAGACTATGCGCCAATGGAAGTGAGGGGCCCAAGCAAGAATCATGTAAAACATAGAATGAACCCCCCCCCCCCAGCCGGACAGAGATACACACAAACCCACAAACAATGTAAATAGTCCACTGCTCCCCAGACCACAGGCAGCATACAACCTGGGGGGGTGCACAGTGCACCTGAGAAATGTAATCTTGGAACACAGACAGGAGCTTCCCTTCCGGGGGTGCCCAAAAATTGACATATTATGGAAGGAAGCTGATCCGATGACCATTCTGGCTGGGGTGTGTGTACATACACGAATACAAGCGTGGGAAAGCCTGATGACCAACGGGTCCTATGAAGTGGAGAGTGGGCAGCGTGCAGTGGTGTGTTCAGACCCGACCTGCACCCAGAGTAAGGATGGGTGCTGTAGAGGAGGTGCGGGTGGAGGAACTATGTGTAGCTAGTTATAGGTCTAGGTGTGCAGGAGTTGGCTGATGTGGGTCTATACGGACAGCCCCAGGGATATAAGCAAAAGGGTTCATTGGGCAGAAACATCCCCCAATGAGCAGCCACACCCACTACGAGTCCCACTGCAGCAAAGTCTAATCTACATGGCAAGGAATAGAATAACCAGATGTAGATGGAGGTATGTGTGTATATATCTACCCATAGCTACATGGAGAAGTGCTTCTCCCTCTCCATAGTACAAATGTGTACATACAGAGACAGACTATAATGAAACACCCACATATAGATATACACATATGCAAACAACCATACATCATTAGACATTTTATATATATATATATATATATATATATATATTTATACACACACACCGCAATACATACATATATATATACATATATATACATTATATATATATATATATATATATGTTTGCATACAAATATAGATATATAAATATATATGTAAATAGAAATATAGGTGTGTAAACACATATATATATATATATATATCTATATATATCTATAAAACCTAGAATATTAACTGAATTATGTATGGAAATCACATCTGTTAACCGGGTAACTGGCTCATTTACAGCAGAGATTCGGGGAAAAAAGCTCTATATATATATATATAGATATATAGATATATAGATATATAGATATAGATATAGAGATAGATATATATCTAGATATATATATATATATATATATATATATATATATGAGAGAGAGATAGATATATATATATATATCTAGATATACATACCTTTCTATCTCTATCTCTAGAGATAGATATATAGACATTATATATATATATAAATATATATATATATATATATATATATAGATATATATATATATATATAAAACACCAAACCACTGACTGCGTGGTTTTAAAAAGGTGCACGGACCCTCTATATACATCCAAAAATCCTTCCAGCACTCAAAAAGAAGTCAGGGCAATGTATAAGGTGTTTATTCCTCCACGATCTTCCCCAGACCGGTTTCGTCAATCAAAGCGTCATCAGTGAGTACATAGAAGAGTGAACATCACGCTAATATACGGCTGTTGACATACGCCCATTTAAAGTGAAATACATTTTAAACAAGTGAACCACTCTTCAAATGGTGTATCATTAACCCTTGCCTACTACTTATATCAAAACAAATACAAAAAATACAAAAACAATACATACAAAAAGGCCCTACTCTAAAAAGTATATATCAGTGGTTATCAGTACATATAAAAAGATATTTATATATAAGTATACAAATACTTCCCCTATCATCTCAATACAAGTTGGGGTGTGTATCATGAAAGATACATACACATACATATACAGAACCCATAATCCATAATAAAGTGATGAAAAAACTATGGTAAAGCTCTAATGCAGACAAAAATGGGCTTAGTTGACTCAATATTCATTTTACCAATGATCATTCAAGCCTGGCTTATATAGGGCCCCCAAGTTGATAATCCATCTTCGTTCCTTATTAGTCAATATATCATGTCTCAAAGTCTCACCATATATCCCTGGGGTTAGCATATCAATACCCACAAGTACAAAATGTGCTGTTGTATGTATCAAGGTGTGTTTATATAATGCACTTCTAGTACGTTTGCATTTGATGTCACTTATATGCAAAGCTATACGTTGTTTAAACTACAAGAGGTTTGGCCAATATAAAAGGCCCCACATTGGCACACTGCCATATATATAACCCAACTGCTAGTACATTTGATATGACATCTTATATCATACACTTTATTAGTGTTGATCGAAGTGAATGAACTAGTTTTGGATATCAGTTTACAGTACTTACAATAACCACAATAAGTACATCCATTTTTAGCCAAGGGATACCTTTGTTTATAATTAACTTGTTTTTTAAAATTAGAAAAATGTTCTCCCAAGGTTTTGCCTCTACGATATCCAAACTCACATTTATCACTAACAAGTGGGGAAAAAAAGGGGTCCCCTTTTAGTATATACCAATATTTGGCTATAACCTCTTTAATTCTAAAAGTATTACTCGCATATGTGGTAATTAATCTCACCTTGTTTAAACCCTCTGCCTTAACTTTTGGGGTATATTGTAGTAATTGAGACCTACCTTGTTGTTTACCTAAGGAAGAAGCATGTTCAACTACCTTCCTGGGGTAACCTCTATGCAAAAATCTTTTCGTTAAGTCCTTGTGCTTGTTTGTCATATTCTTCAATACTTGAACAAATCCGTTTAACTCTTTGGAATTGGGCTGTCGGTATATTATTTATGACATGTCTAGGGTGGCAACTGGATGCATGTAATAAGGAATTTTTTGAAAATGGTTTTCTGTATAGAGTAGTAACTATAGTCCCATCCAGAACCTGTGTGACATGTACATCTAAGAAATCCACTGTAAATACATCCAATCTCCCACTAAATTGAATGCCATGCATATTGTTATTAAGATAAATAACAAAATTTCCCATTCCAGTTGGATGCCATTCCAGACAACCCAACAATCATCCAAATATCTTCGCCACATTAATAGTTGTTTGAAAAATGTAAAATCTGAACTATAAATATATTGCGTCTCAAAATAACCCATAAAAAGGTCAACATAAATGGGGGCAAATGTAGCCCCCATAGCTGTACCTTTACTTTGTAAATACCAATTATCATGAAAAATGAATGCATTATGTTCAAGTACCAGTTTAACTAAATTAATCAGGAAGTCCATTTCAGCATTAGATTAAGTATTGGCTTGTTGCATCCAATATTGAACTGCCATTATACCACTTTGATGGGGAATGCTTGTATATAATGATTGAACATCAAACGTACCCAATTGTGCCCCCACTGGAACTTGTAAATTATCCATCAAAACCAAAAATTCTTGGGTATCTCGAACCCTTGCCCTTACCAAACTTAATAAAGGCTTGAGTCTATACTCTAAGTATACAGAAAGAGGTTCAGTAAGTGAACCTCTACCTGCTACTATTGGTCTACCTGGGGGTTTGTGTAAAGTTTTGTGGATTTTAGGAACCAGATAGAAATATTGATGTC
>NC_056726.1:1863762820-1863765320 GCF_019279795.1 Protopterus annectens | reverse complement strand
CAAGCAGGTGTAAGCCTGTTTGGCCACCGGTATGAGAGTATCCCACTGATGAAGCAATGTAGAGGCGGAGGGCAAGATGCCGCAACCAGAGGTCAGTAATGCTGTGCTACATGCAAACTAGCGCATACCAGCCTACAAATGTTCTACAGTGCCTAAGTCACTCTGTAGCCAATAACTGTTGTTATGGCCATTAAGAAAATAATCTGCAATGTCAGGTTGCAAACTCCCGACCCTGCACACTATAGTAGACACGAGTTCCACTAAGCCATGGCGGATACACATTTTGCTGCTGTGATGACAAACACATCAGCACAGGCATCCAAGAGTATAGGGAATGTATGTGTGTGTAGATTAATAGCAGAACACGTGTCCATTGCACAACCACAGTATTATGAGCAGTCTATGTGCAGCACAGAACAGTGCCTGTCCAATCATACTGTGAGAACAGTAGTCCTGCATAATACCAAAGGGAATAATGATATACTGTGCATAAAGCACGCTCAAACACCCTCACGGTGTGCACATTACGTCACACCTGGGGCGATGGTACCGTGGAACCGGGAGATGAGGTTGGTCAGGTGTGTGAGCAAACCGCTGCTACACAATACCCTGGCAGGATGCTACCAGTGGGAGAAACACTGTAGACCAGCTAGGTCTACTCTTGACAACAGGTCTGTCCCTGGTGGGATGAACCAGTTGTGGATCACATTGATGTCACCCACCAGTATCGGAGGATCAGGGGAAGGCTGGTATATATGTGGACTAAACGTATGGTGAGCCTGTAGACACTTGGGTGGGGACAGTGTCCTGTAGGTGTACCGAGATGTGCAGAGGGGGAAATGTGTGGAGATGTAGTATGGCAGGGCCAGCAACTGAGGAATGGATGGATGCTGGGTACATGGAGCTCAGGGGCTGGGGGAAGGGAACAAGTTTATGTCAATATGGTAGACATACGCAAATGAAGCAAAACAGCAATAGTGTAGTGGCCAGAGCAGCACGCATTTCCAGGTAGAGTCCCACTGCAGCACATCCTATTTTCCATGGGATATCCATAGGTTACCTTTGTTGTGCTGTACAACCTACTAAGTAACATTTATATTTGCACAGGAGTACTGCCTTAAATGCACACATGAAGCATCATACTGACTGAGGCACTAGTAAGCATGTGTAAGCGCATAACAGCAGTTGTACGCATGGATACGCAGTTGTGCGTGTATGTGTATTCGCGTGGGGGTAAGAATTGCCTGTATAGATTGAGCTAAATAGATGCCAGCTGTGTGTAAGGTAACAACCAGAGCTTAGCATTACTTAGCTCTGCACATACACGTGCACACCCGTGTACGACCGATCAAATGTCCCTAACTCACGCTGTATCCGAGAGCTGGTGTTTTGCCCTGAAACACAATATACAGCCTGTAGAAAGGCCACACCAAGGATGCTGCACATCATACACTACGTGATTTACCATTAAATCATGACAGATGTACATAACCACTCATTCCACATACATATCATCCAGCACAATCAGTCAACAGCACAGGGGATGTAGTAACAACAGACCATACAACCTCTTAATGCATGAATCACGGACATAGTGCACCATAATGTGGGTACATATAGGGATATCCGTCATATCCTGCTCTAATACACTTCAAAACATTGCAAGTTGCACAGATGTGGTAGAACACATATTGTTGGAGATGATACGTCTGAAACACGTACGTGTCTGCACAAATGAAACACGTACATGTCTGCACAAATGACTGATCTCAGTCCTAAGGTCATCCATGTCAATTGCCAAGAGAATGAGGTACAGGCCACACATATAGGCCAAACATGCATGCACATATGGACAGCTATACATCTGTTAATGTAGAGAGATAGACAGCTATGGGTATATATATATATATATATATATATATATATATATATATATATATATATATATATATATATATTTGGATACATATACATAGTTAAGACCTATATCCATGTCCAGTTCTCTCCCTCTATATATGAGGGTGTAACATATGTACTTATGCAGATGTACATAAAAAAAAATATATATATATATATATATATATATATATATATATATATATATACACACACACATACACAGACACACACATATATACACACACAGATAGACATGTGTATAATATATATATATATATATATATATATACACACACACACACACACACACATATATACACAAACACAGATAGACATGTGTATATGATTTCCACATGGGAACAGACTCCTGGCCCACTCCGTATGACATAACTGACCATGAGCACAGTTAATGGGGGTGGGGGTACACGAGGGACATACCCAGCACATGCAGTACTTGACAGCAGGTCCCACCACAACACAGCTATAGTGCTCCAACAGTTATCCATGTCACCTGTAAATGTCAAGCCAATATCTGTAACATATCATGCAGATACACCATTGTACCATAGGGAATGTACTATGTTGAACGGCTATACATTAC